>NC_049982.1:9724361-9788312 GCF_000003815.2 Branchiostoma floridae
CCGACAAGAGAACAGTAAAAAATAGAGGACCCGAAAAAAAACGCCTAAAAATGTCAAAACAGCCGGAGCCGGAACTTACTTGTATAGTAAGATATGACGAAAACACCATCAAAATGCGTCAGCATCAAAGGAGGGTTATTATTGAGGGCGTCTATCCTTAAGTGGAAGAAAAAATTGTACAGCAATGGTGTCTTGGACAAAAGTAAAGGTCCTTCACACATAGTATACTTGACATGGCCCTACCAATATCAGCTATGACAATAGCTTGCCCATTAGCAGCTAACAGTTGTTGATAGACAGGTGTCATTTCTTCTGGCCCTCCTTTCGCCTGTGCCACAGTTGCCTCCTTGTCCTTTTCATCATCTTTGTTCTGCACAAACAGATATCAAGTGCAACATTAACTAGATACACGCTTCTATTTCAAACATACAGTGAATTGTCTTGTCTCTTGGTCAAATACATTGTCTTGTGTGATTAAATGGATATCATCACAATTTGCTGGAATGTATTCACAAAAAGCAGCCATTTTGAAAAGCAGTGCAGTTCACCTACATTACTTCCAGTCCTGAAGTCAAGCCCTATGGTACATGTGTACAAGTAGAGACCATCTGCTGATAATGTGTTACTTAGTACCTGTTTCTCATTAGGCGATACGGAGAAGACATGGCACCAGCCTTCAGCACTCAGCGTCATT
This sequence comes from Branchiostoma floridae, assembly GCF_000003815.2. Taxonomy (NCBI): domain Eukaryota; kingdom Metazoa; phylum Chordata; class Leptocardii; order Amphioxiformes; family Branchiostomatidae; genus Branchiostoma; species Branchiostoma floridae. Next base: position 9,725,056 of record NC_049982.1, read on the forward strand.
ATCACATTCTGAAACAGAATAAAAGTAAAAAAGTTGTTGGTGTGCTAAAACTTAAATGGGAGTTAAGTATAGTACATCAGACAGCTACATCATGATTGAATATCATAACATAGAATGCCAGTAATTTCACATGTTTCATGGATTTTTCTTAAACCTTTGCAGATTTGAATTGTTTTTCACAGGTTGGTTTGACAGTTCCACAATTTGCTTTTCACAGGGTGGTTTGTACTTATGTTAAAGGTTAACTCACCTTGCCAGTATTGCACACATCTCCCACAGCAGCACATGAAGTCTGTAGGGAGACAAGAAGCTAGGCTGTTATTTCATTTTTTTGAAAGCTGAAATCTGGGACTTAAATTCATGGCAACTATATGTGCCACCTCACTCTCCAGAGACAATAATATTTAAATAATAGGAAGGTACAGTATCAGAATACAATCAAAGCTGGCCAAGAATAAGAGGACTGACAAAATCTAGTCTATGTGTACAGGTGGTCATCACTATAGACAGAATTCTTAATCATTGTGTCAATAGGAAAAATTACCAACAAGTGGTCCAACAGGTGGTCTTTACGTAGAGGTTGTAATGATCATGATCACTTGTACAGGGTTGACTGCCTGTACACATTGTGTACATTTGTTTCACTTTATTTTCTAATACTGACCATCCCCAGTCCTGAAGCCATCCTCCATGGAGTTGTGTCAGTACCCTTGAACACCATCAGCTGTCCATTCACATTACCAGCCACCAACTCATTATCCTACAGATGTAGAAAATAATGAGTTGAAGTTGTATGATGACACTCGAATCATCCACAAGTCCTCAAGACTATCTTTCTGTGTCATCCTTGAGTACTGGGGCATTTGGAATGGTACACTTTGTGCTTCAGCTAAATAAGTTAATGTCAAACATACATCTAAATTCAAAATTGATAATGTACGAGTTGTAACAGTGGGGGATTTAAGTACTGTAGTGCCAAACAACTATACAAAATGGCTGGTCAGCCTTTTGTTGCGTAGTGGTTAGCGCTGATGGCTTTGTGATCTGCCAGCCCGAGTTCAATCCCGGGTATAGGCATGTTGTTTCTTTCTGTTTCTACTCCTTTCTTACATTGGTTCCTGGTATTCTTCAATATGCATGTTGTCATCCCCCAGGGAGACTGTACTAGTAGTAGTAGAAGTCCAGCTTCCCTGCAATGGTTTGTACAGTACTTTGTTCGGGGAATTTTGACATTACATCATATGAAGGTTTTACCTGATCATTGTCCACATCCCCCAGCACCATGGCCTGAGGCATGAGGTTCCCTGAGAACTCCAGCTGCAGATGCTCCACAAATGACACGTACCTCATCTTTCATACACAACAGGTGGGAACTGTACAATCAACAACAAACTGAGTCCAGCTAGCTGAAATTCAACATCACTCACATGTGCCCTCTTGAACTTGAAGGGTATTGACAAAGCTATGCGTATCTGTCTACTCATATATTACATTTTGCAGTTCATAGACATGGTGAATGTATCTTTAACGTCACATAGTTGGGAGTTAGCTGAAAAATCTAAATTTTTCTGCCAGTGATCATCCTCCTGACCGGTTTTTCCGATAACCCCTCCTGCTAGATATCTCTCATGTTGTGTCCCTGGAGGAAGAGCTTGATCCCAGAGTACCAGGGTCTATACCATTATATCTAGGGGAAGATAGTCAACCAAGTGAATTATTTTTATCATTCACAGACAACAATAAGATAAATTGTTACTCTTAGACAATGTTTCATAAAGATTTTATGCGTAAAATTTTAATGAATTTATTCTATGCTTGTCATATGAGAAGATAAAGGTAGTGATTCCCGTAGATTTGTGTCGTCTCGTCTGAAAGTCTGGGAACGAGAGTGGTTGCCGTGAGACTTGTGGGAAAATGGCGGCGTCGGTGAGTTTTCCAAAGATGTTTCTAGATTTTTCTATTCTTCTATGTCAAACCTTGTGGAATACACACAAAACTCCTCTCCATTTGATACGCATTTATCCATGTAAATAAGTGTTACTGTGAGATACGAGTGTAACATGGTTTGATTTGTCTGGGGAGAGTGTTTGTGCTTGTTGGCGCGGCGGACCGCATGGTGGGGAGGGGGGCGACTTGTGGCGCCAGTTTGTAGTTTCGAATTTTGTGTACATGACCACCTGCTGCAGGACTTTGTGTAACGATAGTGTTGATTTATTAGGTACTAGTGGGGGCATGTCTCATTAGTGTTTCGCCTCTGCTTAATAAAAGTCTCATGTGTAGTCTTTTGTCTTCTTTTCTACCCCAAAGTTGCTAACGAATTTACAACATAGGAGTTTAGAAATTAGATTTAGAATGCACTCTTAAGTTTTGCAACTAACTCTTAAGGTCCTTAACGTAGGCTACAGGAAAGTATTTTTGAAGCTTCTCGTGTAGATAAGTACGTGTTCAAGTGGTCCAGGATCTTGTAACTTGGCTGTTATTACAACATTTATGTAAATACAGTATATGCAGAGATACCAAGGATGTTAAAAATACCTCCTTGGAGATACTCAGTGATGTATGAAGCAATACACGTAATTCACTATTCATATCACAGGAAGCAGCAGCTAAAGTTCAGGAGGTTCGGGAAGTGACAAGAATTGAGCGCATTGGTAAGTGTAAATTAGATATGTATCATATTATTGCTAATGTTAGATAAAATATTAATGTGGAACTCATACTAGACTTCTTGTTATCCAAACAACAGCATTCACCAATCTTTACGTTGTAAAAAAATCCATTGCTTTGGAAGTCTTTTGTCTTTCTGCTTGATGAGGTCTATGAACATTTGTTCAATGTAACCTTCTCTTGGCTGCCTGGCTACGCATAAACAATAGAGAATTGGGTACCAAACGGCTACTTCAGCATGCTAAAGATTAAATTCATCATGACATTGGGTACATTTTGATGCAGGTGCTCATTCCCACATCCGTGGTCTGGGGTTGGATGATGCCTTGGAACCACGACAGGTAAATTATGCGCATACATTTACTTCATAGCCTCACACCATATCTTTTTACTAATTTTAGTAATAATGTACACAAAATGAATACATGGACATGTCTCATGTTGCCATACCAATCGTATTGTATTTCTCTTTGAAAAATATTGTTGCCATGATATTTCTTTTATACAATTTGATAGTTATTTGTTTCATAAATTGTTACCATTTCCCTGGGCCTTAGTAAAATTTATGATGTGCATGATGTGATGTTTGCTCCAACAGGTGTCGCAGGGTATGGTGGGCCAGTTGGCCGCACGCAGGGCAGCTGGGGTCATTCTGGAAATGATCAAGGTATGTATATACAGTACATATACAGTGTTAGTCCTATTATATGCAGACACTTCTAAAGTGTACATGATACATGAGTTATAGCTACCGTTGTCAGAAAACTGAGAGACAGTAACGTCAAACATTTGACAGATTCTGAATTTTTGCGTCCCCTGAATTATAACAGCCTTCTTTTTTGTGCACTGCTGTGTTTAGATGAACAGATTAAATTCATTTTTTTCACAGGAAGGAAAGATTGCTGGCCGTGCTTGCCTGATTGGTGGACAGCCTGGAACAGGGAAGACAGCAATTGCTATGGGTGAGAAAACCACTGGATCTACTTTGTTGAACATATTATGTAGGAATACTTAATACGCAGTGGCTTTTCCACTTTCAAACTTTCTTTCACAAATGATAGGCTTACTTTCTTCTGTATTTTCTCAAAGAAAGTTTAGCTCTATTGATTCTCATGCCCTTACTAGCCAGTGTTACACAATCTGTTGTTGCTAGATGCTAGTTGGTTAGTCAGGATGTCTGCTACAAGCAGGATTAAGTCAGGCTAGTGCACTTGCCAAACATTGAAGATTTTTCTTCCAAAAGACTGCTACGGGTAGACTTCATGTTATGTTTACCACTTATGGATGCCACATCATTTACACTACAATATTTTCCTGAAGCGGAATGTAAGGCATTTAAAGAGAGTTGATCAGTCAAACCCCATATGTGTGGATGTCTAGGTATGGCCCAAGCCCTGGGACAGGACACACCCTTCACAGCCATGGCTGGCAGTGAGATCTTCTCCCTGGAGATGAGTAAGACAGAGGCCCTCACTCAGGCCTTCCGCAAGTCCATCGGCATCAGAATCAAGTAAGTCAGCAACGTTACTCAATAACATTTATTTATTTGATCTCATTTATTTCATTTTACCAGGGTAAAAATCACACTCAGGCTACAGCCTGTTTTTCATGCGTCCCTGGACACATACATAAATCAACAACATAACTAAGACAAAAGGTAGCAAATAGGTCCTGCTGACAATACCACACCAGTCAGTTATTGTTGTTATTGTTGGCCGCTATCTCTGCCTGGCAGATAGTTCATTCCATACCATTGGGCCCTGGAACTGCTGACTACATGTATCACTTTACATCATAGTACATGATGTTTGTTTGAGATAACTAATAAACTGCATTTAGATGTAACATACAAGTTTTGTACAGCAAGTACAAGCTGCACTAGACTGGACTGTATGGTTTGGTACTCTCATCCTTTCTTTATTCAGTGACATGCCAACCTGATGAAACTTTTAACAGATGTGGATGTGGAAGTTGATTTATAAATGGGTTCAATGTTTGTTACCTTATCACAATAGCAGATAATCAGCATACTGAAATGACTCTAACCTTGCTGCTGTGTGTTTTTAGAGAGGAGACAGAAATAATTGAGGGAGAGGTGGTGGAGGTACAGATTGACAGACCAGCAACAGGGACGGTATGTGGAACACTCATGTCATCTGTTACCCTCTGTTTCATACTTGAATTTCATCAGCAATTGCTCATAGTATATCATTGCAACAGTTGCTCAGAAATAATGATGAAAAAAGCATTTACAATTACATGTTGTTTCAGTGCAGGTGCAGCATTTTGTTTGCTTATGAAAGCAGGCAGGTCTAAAGCTTAACTCATTAATGGAAAATTCAGAAACTTGTTTGCAGTATTTACTAGCATTTGTTTGCTGTGTTTACCAATAGGGAGCCAAGGTTGGAAAGTTGACCTTGAAAACCACAGAGATGGAGACCATCTATGACCTTGGAACCAAGATGATTGAATCTCTCACCAAGGAGAAAGTAGCAGCAGGGTATGTATCAGTTAACTATTCATGTAACTTACATTAATCTCCAACAAGATTTCTCCAGTGTCACTGATGAAAGACACCGGATGGCTGTCTGAAAAGTCTGACGTTTCCAAAATCACATCCAGTTGCTTGAGTAACTCGGTTTTGGCGTGTCTTATTACCTGGATGTCTAACCTTCATCGACGTAACTTACATGAAGTTACCTAATGTGATTTACAGAGATTTTAGCATGATCATATTCTTTCTGATACTTCGTATGTTGACTGTTTAGCAGACTGTTTGTTAGCATCCTCGTTTTCAGCAGTAAATTGACTAACTCTATTCAATGTTCACAGTGACATCATCACTATCGACAAAGCCACAGGAAAGATCACCAAGCTGGGGCGTTCCTTCACACGAGCCAGGGACTATGACGCCATGGGCCCTCAGACCAAGTTTGTGCAGTGTCCCGAGGGAGAGCTTCAGAAGAGAAAAGAAGTGGTCCACACTGTTACTCTGCACGAGATCGACGTCATCAACAGTCGTACACAGGGCTTCCTCGCACTCTTCTCTGGTATGGTGACTCACATGTCATTTCTCAAATGGATATTCAAATGAATATAAAATACAACACCGGGTATTCTGTATAACCTGGGGTATAGGCAATCCGACCCACACTATTAGTTTCATAGCACGGCAGGTGTCATTATCCTGCTCCATCTTTGCCGCAAGTTTACTTCAGCAGTCACTGATGCAGACCACCAGTCTACCACTCTCTTCTGCATAAGTGCCCTCTCATTTGTCCTTTCTCTAATATTAATCACCAGAGATGATAGATAATAGTGATGGCATACATGGTTCTAAAATTGCCATTTTTTGAATGAAATTGGTATTGGTGATTTTGGTTTAGTGTTGTGTTATTTGTTATAGATAGTTGTGATTGACATACAACTTACAAGTATTTCTTGTAATGCAACAAATAAAAAGGATTCATTACAGATGTTCAAAATTGAAATGTGGGTGTGAAATATGAGAATGGATGGATTGTTACTTCATTGCTTTGGCTAAGCCTTTTGATTTATCAAAGACATCTAGCCATTCTAACATTTTCTCACTAACTCCTCCATTGTTCAGGTGACACTGGTGAAATCAAAAGTGAAGTCAGGGAACAGATAAATGCCAAAGTGGCGGAGTGGCGAGAAGAGGGGAAGGCTGACATCGTACCTGGGGTAAGTAATGTGATCTATACATGTCAGTCATTCTGAATAGCACAGTTTTATATTGAAATCAAAACCGGACCTATTAAACCTAACAATTATAAAGTTTTTTTAGACTGTTTTGAGGCATGTAAAGGCTAACAGCAAGTAAAAATCTAAACAACACTGAAACAGCCTGACTTAAAAGTTTATTCTGAATTAGTAATACAGTAAAGGCTAACAGCAGGTGTAAGTCAAAAACACTGAAACAGCCTGACTTTAAATTGTATTCTGAGTCAGTGATACAGTAAAACCCCATGTTTACAGCAATGAGGGTTAGAGAACTTAGACATCCAAGTAATAAGATACACAGTTTACACAAACAAAGTTATCCACGTAACAAAACATTCCATCTTTACTCCTGAGTCAGAAATAGGTTGTTGAGCTGTTCTGGCCCGAGAAGTTAATGAATTTTGCCAGGGGGATGGTGGTGTACAGATTGATCATTGTTGTAGTACCCCCCAGGGACAGAAGGGGCGCAGTGTCATCGGCCCACTACTGATTCACACTTTCTAATAACTGTTTGGAGCAAGTATAGGCTTACTGTACAACTAGAATAAGAACTAGAAAGGTGACATTTGCAAGTGAATATATATAATGTTTACCTTCACGTGCTATAATCTAACACTGATTACTGTTATGTTTATTCTTACTCCAACACATTTATATTTAGTGACCTGAGCCCCTCCTGTGTTAAGCCATTTCATACATTATATAACTTAACACCACAGAGTGTCTGCTACTTAACCTGTAACCATGCTGACACTGTCATGTCCAGGTCGTTGACCTTATTTGTTTGGAGAAGAAGAAGAAACTGAGCAAAAACAATATGATTACCTTTTGTGCAGGTAAACATAAATATAAATATGGCACCAAACAACACTTATAGTCACCATCACTATGGTAGCCATTTCTTGGGCATGGGCCACAGACTGGGTCCCTCCAGCTAGGCTTATTGCAATCACAAAATACGTCTGCTTGAATCTTGACTTAGTTGTAAAACACCAGTGTTGACAGGTAGAGTCTATCTGTAATTTATTAACTCGCACTCATAAAACCAACCAAAGCATACTTTTACCAGAAATCTCCATCAAGACCATTTCTGTATATGTTAAAACCAATATATCATTTAAGTTGAGCACAGTTTCTCTGTACTTTTTGTTTTGAACAACAGTTTCTTCATGCACTTTCTGAGAAAAGAAATGCCATTTTATGTAAATATTACAGCACTACACTACTGTTGAATTTCTCTCTGATGAGATTAAAGGCTGGAACAGGCAAAGGCAAACAGCCAATCCCCTAAACCCACTCCCAGTGCACTTAAAAGCCTTACTGAGAGTCTGTATTTAAGTTATCTGATCCAGTACTTGTTGTACTAATGCAGGGCACTTAATGTTGCAGCCTTACGTACAGGTTTGACTTTTACTGGTGCGACTTTGTGATGCCGGGTAATTCTGCCCGCAGGCTGTGAAGTACTATATTTTGTCTGTAATTCCTGCTCACTGGTTGTTCCCAAGTTTCAAAATATCCCCACATAAGCTAATAGTTAAACTGTTAACAAAGGATGCAATTGTTTTATCAAGGTTATGGTTGGCATTTTTGTTGTGCTGCAATTTGAGTGAAGACTGTAGTTCTGCCCCCTGCAGAACTACAGAGGATGATAGATAACCATCAACATTCAGACATTTATTCAACCTTTTTGTAGTACTTACCAATTTCAATGGCACAGCAGCAACTTCAGTCTTGACAAATAAATGCCCTGTTTGACTAAAAACTGTTTGGCAAAGAGCCTCCAACCTTGCGTCCCATTTGCACTACAAAAATCAGATGTACAATATGTACAATGTAATTGACCCATCCTTGATTAATGAGGGAAAGTTTGATGCAGTCTACAAACAAGGCAACAATTGATCTTGTGTCTTAATTTGGTTCTGGACCTCAAAATGGTCGCCTTTGCTTGTCGTTAATTGCTAAGGGGAGGATCATATTACTGAATCAGCCCTATAAAGCAGAGTGACTTAGCAGACCTGTACTGCTGGTAGATTTCTTGCTAGGTACATGATGTTATGGGTGGTCCTTTTGTTTATGCTATGATCGTCTTTCTGTCAACCTACATGTAAAAATTACAGCAATGCATAGTTTGAAAGCTACACCTGTGCAGAAATCTGTTGAATAGAATTAAAAACAGACCTGCTCAGAGGTTGTTCTTTTTGGTTGCCTACAGTGTGCAAAGTTTAAGATGAAGGACTTACAGTATCTATATCCCAGGATCTATATCATCTGATTAGTGGCCTTTCAAACCCTGCCAAAAAAAGCAGCTCGAAAGGTTGGATGGACATGGGGTGTGAAATAAATGTACAGGATTTTCTCCACATCAGATCTAGAGGAGCTTAACTGAATCAGAACCACCTTTCCCTGACATTCAAATGATTTACTACTTCTTAGCAACATTTTACTGTAACATGCTACTAGTAACATACAAGGAACTGCATGGTTTGAACCCTTTCACATCTAACACATGATTATGACCCTCATTTGACCTACCTTACAACTTACAAGATTAGATAATGTACAAATCCTATATGTTTTGTCTACATGCAATAATATATATCACTGAACTTCAATCTTTTCAAACAAAAATCAATTGTTAGTTTTAGTGTGAAGTCAAGAGCTGCATGTACTATGCTATACAACTCAACTATGTCCTGGTTCTACTCTTTGTACACACAAGAATTGATGCAAGGAAGTTTTTTACACACTACAAAATTGAGATGTCTGACACTGTCTCCATTACTCACGCCACGCTGCTTATACCAGACTTGTAGAGCGAGTCTTCTCCTTGGAGATGACCATTTCCTGACCACAGGCTCCATTCTCTGGCTCAACTATCCTAACCTTCTTACCTGCCCCTCCATCTGTACCCCCCTGTTTGTGCTGTGGCTTGGTATCTGCCAACACCACGGCATTCCCAGTGATACTACTGGAAGCAACCAATGCCGCCATGAGCAGGGGGGTGGTGAGGGGCCTTGTTGGACTTGCAAGGTCCGACGTTTGGCCATTTGATAAACAGATACATGGCCACAAACACCAATGAGCCTGAGCTGAACCCACAGAGGATGAACACCTCTGTACGGTCAATGGTGACGGTCATTTCTTCCTCGCTAGTGGTATTTGCATTGACATTGTACTGCTCGGTTCTTGGCTGCCCTATGTCCAAGGACAGCGATGCTGATACAGCTCCACCTTGGTTTGTCACGGTGCAGACGTACTCACCAACATCCATGTTAATCACGGACCTGATGTGTAGGCAGTTCCCCTCTGTCCATATACGCCCCAGGGATGTATTCCTGTTGATAGTGATGTTGTGTGCTGTCAGCCATTGAACGTCTGTGGGAGACCCACTAGTCATATGACAGCAGAGCGAAGCTGGCATCCCGTTCTCCACGACAACTGTCTTGGAATAAACAGTTAGCGCAGGCGGAGCACAGTAAAAGTCTTCCTGTTTTAGAGAGACAATTTTGTCCTGGCGCAAACTCTCGGGAAGGTGGCATTTGTACAAATTGCGGTATGCATCCATTCCCTGGGGAACTAACCCGGAATTCAGCCACTCCTCAAACCACCTCATCTGACAGTTGCACCTGTACGGGTTGTCATGCAGAAAAAGCGCATTGGCTTGAGGCATGTTTCGGATCTTGGGATCCAGGACCTGGATTCTGTTTTCTGTCAGATCCAGTTGCTCCAGCATTGGTAACAGGAAGAGAGAAGCCCAGGGAAAACTTGTTAGCTCATTTTTCCCGAGGTAGATTTTTTCAATTCTGAAAAGTCCACTAAATGCCATGGAATCCACCTTTGTGATGATATTACCCACAAGAAACAACTGTCGCAGCTTGCTCAGCCCAGTAAAGTAGTATTCCCGCAATTCTGTCAACTTGTTGTGCCTCAGATCAAGTATTTTCAAGTGTTTAAGCATGGACAGTGCCCTAAACTCAATGTCCGTAATTTGGTTCCCAGCCAGGTAGAGTTGCTGTATTTGTGAGAGCTGTTTAAAGGTGTCTGCGTGGATGTAGGTCAGGTTGTTTTCCGTGAAGTCCAGATGGTCAGTGTCGAGCGGCAGGTCCGTTGGGACGGAAGTCAGTCCCGCGGCCTGACAGTTCACAAAGCTGACCAGACACTCGCACCCGTCAGGACAGCCCCATGTACTGGTGAAACACAGCAGTGTGGTACAGAGCAGCAGCACACACAGACTAGTCATCCTGGGTGCTTGTCGTACCATCAGGGTACATGGTAGATTTAAACTGTAGAAGTGAGCACATAAAAAATAGTTTGGCTCAGCTCTTTACCAGTCATGTAAAGATGAGTTGGAATCATTCCAAGAACAGATTGAGTTTAACTTAGTTATTCCATAGCAGCATTATTTTTTTTTGCCATCAGTTGGCTTCACCTTAATCACAATAAGACAACTGCTTTGTCTTTTTTTGGCTGGACCAAACTGGAACTAGGAAGTTCAATACATTGGACTATGGTTCCAAATTCAATTGGACTATTACATGATGTCACAAATAGCCAAGTTTACTGGGGTTACCAACAAGCTATTACATTACTCGGCTTACTCCGGAAGGACTCGCCTTAAGCAAGTAAGCAAGCAATTACATTACTAGTACAATAAAGCATTGTTTGCATACAATATACATATAGTGGCAAAAATGTAAAGTTAAACTTTAAGCTACAAACCTAGTATGATGAACTGTTGTTCAGTGTGGACCCGACTGACTTTCCCAACAGTAAAAGCAGCTAACCTTTCCTCAAAAAGCTCTGCTGCTCTGATACAGGGAGATCGTGACACTTGTACGGACCGATTGTGTCGGCTCATTTTATGGCACTGATTGTGCTTGCAGCAAAACTAATCGGAATTCTTCAGTCACGAATAACATCGGGTGATACCATTGCACACATAGGGAGACAATATGTGATAACAAAGGGGAAAAAATATGGAAACAGGCCTTTCTTTCTGACTAAGCTTCCAGCTAGCTTTAGATGTGTTGATTTTAGTTAGCTGCATAAATGTTGGTATCTGATGATTTTTCCCCTTCCCTAAAATGTGCACTTTTAGATTTTTGTGTTGATTTAGACTCCGTGTTCTCCGCATTAATTTGAACTGACATGCAGAGTAATCACCGTCAATGGGTGCCAACTCTTTCATTACTGGTTTGTCTGTCCCGGGAGACAGTCATGTGGGCCAGGAGATTTTATACTTCAGTAAATCATGAATCTACAACATAAAAAATAAATCATACAGCATTGAGCTTGGTTATAATAGTACATTTAGTTATTGTATCTCACCTTTTGTCAATAGTTTTAAAATTCAAGGAGAAACAAATCCACACCAGTTGTGTAATATGCATTACCTGCAACATTGATGTAAGCAACATTGATAAAACAAGTTTATAAGATTTTATTAACTGGGACTACAATGTACATGAAAAGTCTAAAATAATGCTGTATCATTACATTACATGTATCCCTGCCCTTACATGTACATGGGTCTTTCAGAGCCCTTTTGATAACCAAGTTATAGCATCCATGTGGCCCAACTACAAAATTAATATAGAACTGCTGCGACTAGATTAATTTTGGACTATTGTGAAGCATTGCTAATTGATTGTGATTGTTAGCTCCGGCAGCTGGGGGCGCCCTGCCTAGCTGGGAATGATTGAGTTTGGCTGATTTAATTTCTCATGACTGTCACGGTCCCCTGGGGGGTATAAATATGGCACACAGGGCACAGCATGGTTTAGTGATGGATCAGGTCTGTAAGTCAGGTGCAAGAACAGGATTTTTAAGTCTGATACTCCGCCCTCTACGTGCAGATGCTTACATAATTTCTCCAGACTTGGGAAAGTTCAGAAATATGGAGAAGTAGGAAGAGGGCCTGTAGAAACGTTAGCGATAGTTTTATAATGGGCCATCATTAGTAGGCAAATGTTGCAATACATGATATATTATAATCTTTATCCAGGAATAAAGTTCTGATATTTGTACAATAGAGCACCTATTGTTCGAGCCATTGCTTATTGAGTGCTGTCAAGCAATAGCAGTCAAATCGTAATATAGTTGTAATGAAGATTGAACTTGAGAATTGAATCTCAGAGGGGATTATTTGGGCCTTAACAGCCCATCTACAGCATATTCATGGAAAGCAAATGTTTGGAATACAACTTTAACTTGCTCATTGATATAATCCATTTGTTTCTTTGCAATGGACCAGTTTAATGGAAATGTTATGCATATATTGCATTGTAATAACCCTGTATTCCTTTGTTTGTAGGTGTTGTTCATAGACGAGGTCCACATGTTAGATATCGAGTGTTTCTCCTTCCTGAACCGTGCGCTGGAGAATGACATGGCTCCCATCCTCATCATGGCCACCAACAGGGGCATCACCAGGTAAAGCACTCAGTAACATTACTGGTGATATCAGCTAGCTTCAGTCATACTGTATAGTGGTACATCATGTCCAAGTGTTTTTCAAATCTTCCTAGTGAATTCTATAGGGCTTGTTTCTTCTTCATTTGCATGCGAAACCTCATTGAGCTGAGGGCTAGTTACTGGGTTCATCTTGAGCTTGTGTGCAGGTGACATAGGTGTTATGGCTGGTGGGTTTTGGCTATTTTGGTTCCTCAGTCAACAGGGTCATTACCTGGCTAGTTACAATTTCTGTTGAGTTGTATCAGCTTCTGAGCCTCTCTGTTTCAGTTCTTTTACTGCACAAACTTTATTATTTGCAAAATGCCACAGTCTCCTTTTGGAACCTTAAGTAAGACGACTTGGCAGCTATTCAGCCTTCATCATCATCATCATCAGGTCATACTCGATCACAGAGTTGAAGCATGTACAAAGTTCAGCTTACACTAGTTACAGTATTCTCATTGTGCTTCCTAGCTTACTAGCTGTTATCTGGGTCTGATCTGGATTTATCCATGCTGTAACTTCTGGACATGTTAGCCTGTAAGTAAATCATTTTTGCAAAATAATGTTGTTTTTCTTCTTTAACTAACGTGGCCTGCTGTGTACCCTGTAGGATCCGTGGCACCAACTACAAGTCTCCCCACGGGATCCCCATCGACCTGCTGGACAGGCTGCTCATCGTGTCCACCTCACCGTACTCAGAGAAGGAGATCAGACAGATCCTCACCATTAGGTAACTTTAGATCAGTAATTTTAGTGCAGATATTTTCAGATCCGTATGTATACTTGTTTATCTTAAAGCCTATTGGGTATTGGCAATGTAGAATGTTCAGGACAACAGTATACTACAATGTAACCAGTCTTCACTATGCACAATTTCTTAGAATGGAAGAAATAGCACAAAGATAAAGCCCTAGCTATTACCCAACATGTATCGCCTGAAGTTGCAGCTTAAAGTATGCTAAAAACATTTAAAATTGGACTGATGTAATATTTATCAGCAAGACCTACATTGCTACCTGTTAACTAAGTTAATGTGTGAATGTCCCAGTCACCATGTTGTTTGAGTTTTTTATGTGTCCAGGGACACCTGACAGTCCATGGCCTGAGTGTGATTTTGTACCCTAGCAAAATACGATAAATGATTAATGAAATGCAATGTTGAATCCTCTTCCCCTCCCCAGGTGTGAGGAGGAGGATGTGGAGATGAGTGATGATGCCACCACCATCCTCACCAAGATCGGCATGGAGACCTCCCTCCGTTACTCCATCCAGCTCATCACGGCAGCCAACCTGGTCTGTCGCAAGCGAAAGGTACTCATCTCATCCTGGGCTTTTGACCTACATAGCACTGCTGGACATGAGCTTGCTATGGCCAGGACACTATATTTTCCATCACTAAGATTCACATTTCACATTCAAATCTGTCCTAACCTCCTGATTGGTTAGAGAGGGAGGGCCAGTCAGTGAGCTTGGACAGATACAGATGTCAAACATCATGACTTCACCAGGGCTGTCTCCAGTTTTAAGATTTTCCATACCACTCATTCTTTGAATGCCCATGTTGTTTATTTCCGTTGTTAAACCTGTAACAGTTGTTAAATTTCAAGCTTGGGAAAATACATTTCCATTGAATGCAGTGCAGTTGTTCATCCCAACAACCATTTGGCAGAACTTTCGTCTTGAGACAGAGGGACGGGAAATTGAGACAGCCCTGGTTTTGACCTTTGTTTGTTTGTTGAGAAAGTGTAGCAGCTTATGACCATCATATTTCCTCTACCACAGGGTACTGAAGTGAGTGTTGATGACATTAAGAGGGTGTACTCGTTATTCCTGGATGAGCTGCGCTCTACACAGTTCCTGAAGGAGTACCAACAGGAGTTCATGTTTAATGAGATGACAGGTGGGTTCAACGTGAAAGGAATGTTAATTGATAGTAGAAAACCTTTGTGGCTAGCTTCTGATGCAGTTCTGGATGTGGAATGTTCATCATGTGAAATATTACTCTGTAGTACATGTATTTGATAGAATACCATCTCCTTGTCTTATGATGCCATTTTTATTATTGAGAGCTTGCTTGAGAGCCTTATTGACTTTCTCCTGAAGGTCAGAGGGAGGGTAGAGTGACAAAACATTTTGCTTGAAATACTAGTCATGCTGGGTACTAGTCAGTACATATGAATAACCTTTGTTGATTGTTTGTTGTTTCTACAGAAACAGAACAGATGGAGACGTCCTAGTGCAGCCAGACTAGCCTGACTTGTGTCTGTGTTGGAATGACTATCACCAATGGCCCACAAGACCAGGGATAAGCACTGCACAGGGGAAATGTTGATATGTGTCCTACCAGCTTTCCTGGAGCTGTTCCATACAGCATGTTATTGGGGAAGAACCCACATTTCCTTCTGTATCTGAGAGTTTATGTCCTTAGTAACCTTGCTTTAACCTTTCAAAAGTATTTGAAAAAAGTTCTGTGCAAGCTGTATGATGCCACTATATGCCATCAGACCTAAGGTACAATGGTAGCTACCAGTAAGATGTACATGTATGTATGTAACCTATACTTAGTATAGTTATCACATATAGAGAATTAAATAGTAACAGTTTCTAAACAGTGACTTTTGTTCAAAGCAACTCATCCTATTTTGTAGTTTTATTTGTGTTTTTTTTTTACATTTGTGTATTGAAGAATACAGATGTTTTGTGTGGATTGCAAATAAGCAGATAGGGGGAGATATGTTACATGTAAGACTGTTTTAAAGGTGTCATTTTCTATAAAAAGTGAAATTATATTTTGCCCTTGTGAAATTGTGTTGATTGGTCCTGTAGTTTATGCACTGTAAAATGATATTGAACTTGCTTATGCATCTACTCTTTGACTGTGATTTGATTTGAAACTACACACTTGTAATGTAGGAACTCTATTCCTGAATTATTTTGCCACTTGAGTAGCTAGCTTATGACTTATGTTTTGTTCAGCAGTGTACAAGTATGCTAATGTGTCGATTTATTTGGAGAGGGGTGAAAAAAATAAATCTGATCCTATCATCAACTGATGCTTGCTGGATTTTATGCATGGAGTAGAAATCTTTTTGAATACTTTGTATATTTAAGGTGTTGCAAACCTATGACTGAGAGATGCCCATCTTCTGGGTGAAAGTAATGCAATTCAGACAATGTATAGTACTGAATAATTTTTATTCTCTTGTGATACCTCTTGGGTGGCCGTTTCTTCGGTTCCATTCTTAAGAACTACATGTAGGGCGCAGACAATGCCTCTCATTCACAGCACCATGTGGCTGTGAACATCACTGATAGCATGCTACCCTTTTCAATGACTCAGCAATTCTCACGCTGACTGAACAATGCCTTTCTGGCCTACTCTTAATTCTACCGCTGTCCGCCAGCGGGTCGTTATGTACGGTACTTATCCCGTAAAAGCAAACACCTGCGATGCTTTCGGGCTCTAGCTAGAAATTCTATTGTCCATCTCAGGATCAAAACTTCGAATCCTTCTACCCGAAGAACGGGATCTTGGTCCAGTCTGGTTGAAGCGTTGGTCGGGCGTTTGGCGGGTAGACTCGCGGGTCGGGCGTCCGTTTGTGGGAGGCGGCGGCGTCGCCGCCGGTCTGTTTGACCTGCCGCTCCTCGATGGACCGCTGCTTGTCCGTCTGGTCCCCGAATGGCGTAAGGAAGAAGGCCGGGTTGACCGAGGACGAGCGGACCGGGCTGCCGTCTCGGGTCCTCTCCGGGATCCTGTCGGCGGCCGAGCGCCGCCCGAAGGAGCTCCACATGTTGAGGTTGGCCGCTGCCTTGGGTGGCATCTCCGCCAGGACTGGCATCCCCGGGACGCCCGGCTCGTCATCCTGCTCGGGCGGAGCCGGAGACGCTTGCGGGGACACCATCCTGCCGAACACCGACCACGAGTTGGGGTTGTACTCGGGCGGCTCGTTCTCGTACTCCCACCCCGACCTGGCGGTGTGCGACGTGGAGACCTCGGTCTCCGTGGTCTGCCTGGCGGTGCTGGTGCTGTTTTGCTCGGTGGTGGCGATGTTGGACGTGAGGATGCCATGCAGCGTGGACGCCTCCTCACCCTGCCGCCGCCCCTGCTGCAGCCCCCGCCGGCTGGACCCGTCCAGACCCGGCACCTTCCCGTGCATCATCTTGTACATCCAGCCAGTTGCCACCAGGACCGTTGTCATGGTGGACCGCACCAGCGCCTCGATGGTGGGCCCGTGCGTCAACACTTCCCGCAGCAGGACGGCGTCGTGCACCGCCCGACCGTCACCGCTCTTCGCCGTGTCTTCACGAGCACCTACACAGACAAACAAAACAAAACAAACATTTATAAACTCCATCATCCGCAAAATATGAGCTATGCATTATATGCACCTGACAAGTGTGACTTTTTTCCGAAAGAGTTGAAATTCTTTCTTCTGGAGTCATTATGATAATGATAGCGCAGTCGCTTGTTTAATTGTGGCAATGGTTGATGTCAATCTCTAGGTAGATTTACCGGTGCCATAAAATAGTATCAGAGTTGACCAAGGAGTATAACCGGCCAAAGGGAATCAGTCGGGCACCGATAGTATCTTATAGCACCGGAAAATCTGCCTGCTGGGCATTAGGTTGACATAAAGATGATATGATCATAGGGACCATGGCTTGTAAAAGTTTCAGGCAAGTACCGTGTGTCGGTGTGAAGTGCTTTAATTGAAAAAAATGAAAATAAAAACGCGTATGCATAGAGTTACACACACTTATGTCAAATTCTAAGAGTCGTGCAAAAAAACACGTTTCCCCCGAGCCTGAGCATCGATCCAAAGATTTCTGTTATTGTCAGGTCAGCTTCCTGCCTCTCGTGTTAATCAGTTTCCGGAGGAGTGTGCGTCTGGGGGGATCAGAACTTTCGTCACCTCTAACACCACCGAGTGGTTAATACTTAGAGGTAAGACGCCTCCATTAATGTTTCCTGTAGCCCGTCTTAATTCGTTCTCGAAGCAAAGCCGAAAGAGAGAGCTCCTCTGACCGCTTCCTGTCCGAGGAATCAATGGTGGATTTAGAGTGCGTCAAAAGCCTGGATTTGGTGCTGGAGCTAATTAATAGCTTAGCTAAACCCGGTCTCGGTTGCACTTATTCGAATCTGTAAAGCGCTTACTGGCCGGGGAGGATGTAGGGGTGTGTAAAGCCTCAGAAACATTCGTAAATACCGAGCATGGTCCTACATCTTTTTGGACGGGGTAGAGAAGATTGAAACATGAAGCTTGAGGCTCACGATCACAGAAACGGTATTGATGTACCCACAATTTAAAGGTGTATAGTAAAGCAAAGGCGAATAATCAATTAACTTGCGTGGACTGTTCAGTAGAGAAGAGTTTTACTGACACGTTTAATCAGTCATTTTAAGCTCTTTGCAAAAAAGATCATGCGACAAAACAAACAAAAATTAAACGCTACCTAGCTAAACAAAGTCGATGTCATTTGAAATAAATGTATCTGATTAAGTTGCATGTTACGTTCTGATTTGAGACGTACTTCGTCAATTCCAACTACTGCACAATCGAAAACGCTTGCGCCAAGTGTTTTGATGTCGTTTTTTGTGTAATCTCTTCTACTAAGATGGTTCAATAAACATGAATAGCCAGATCGAAACGATGGCATGAAGCTGCATGTTGCTGGAGATAAAAAAAACGGCATGTTCAGAAGTCGGTCAATCGCGCCTACTGACGACTGAAGCTGGCTTTTCCCAGCA
Source organism: Branchiostoma floridae (assembly GCF_000003815.2). NCBI lineage: Eukaryota > Metazoa > Chordata > Leptocardii > Amphioxiformes > Branchiostomatidae > Branchiostoma > Branchiostoma floridae. The sequence continues at coordinate 9,743,672 of NC_049982.1, forward strand.
GTGGATATCATATTCTGGTAATCAGGTAATCAAGCAAAGTGCAATTGTTTTAGTAGAAATCTTCTTTGATGCAGGTCATAAGTCGGGTATCTATAAGCAATCGCCCCTGTTTTCTGATCACATTACTAACGGGCTTGTAGAAAAGCCCATTGGGAGAGGAACATGAAAAGGTAGGTTGATTTTTAAAAAGGCGTGGATAGGATTTTGCATAAAAGCAAAAGCAAATCGTTCACAATAATTGCCATAAACAAGCGTTGCGAGGCTCAACAAATATTTCAATACATGGCGGCGGCGAAATCCCCGCCCCCAGGCTTAAGTTCCAGAAAGCCGGAAAACCTGCACTGCCGTCAGCGTTCAAAAGGAGGATGGACTAGTACGGAGTGCAATAAGTACGGAGATCGCCTTTTCACATATTTCCTACGTAACACTTCCTGGTGTTTTGTTTTAACAAATCGCGTACAAATGAGGAATCGATAGACAGAACAAGGCTCAAAGCTTATGTACAATGGATACTTTCGACCAGAATCTACCTCTAATGTACGACTAACAGGTGCTGGTGTAGACGTTTAGCCTCAGGTGCTAAATTAACGCCACAGAGCGTGGGGATTTTCTTGTCCAAGCCGGTGACTGCCTTTTGAACCCGGCGGCAACGAATAATTTTGTCACTGATACAACTTCAAGTATGATTTCAAATTAGTTTTTGAAGTATGAAGTGAAATGTTCTGCGCTAGGAAGTCAGATTTTCATTAGTAATTGATTAGATCAATTAACCATTTACCAATACGCTTGGAATGGTGATTTGGAATACATGTGCACGCTATGAAAGATACCGGTCCAACGCTTTTAGTTTCAACAGACATGAAACAGTCTCTTAATAATGTGCAGCACGGAAACGAATTCTGGAGTTTGAAGAGAAGAGATGCCCAATTTTCCAAACAAAACATTAACAGTTTCAATATTCTTCATATACACCATGTGCTGCTGAAGGGATTCAGTTTCAAACAGTGTTTTCCCCTTAACGGTTCTTGGTACTAATAATGTCCGTAGCGACAATACAATTAGGCGTTTTAGGGTTTATAATGTGCTTTTTATCTGATGGAACAGAAGTCCGTACTTGGTTTCTCGTGGGCCGTCTTCTCTACGGATGAACGCATTATAAGTCACGAAAAAGCCCGGCTTGTAGAGCTTACTAAACAATCTGAATCAAACCTACCTATTGACACTCACTCACGATAAAAGGTATGCTTTCGTGATGTGACAGTGTAGTACATTTGTCATAGTCTGTTTAATACTACCTGTACAGAACGAATAAAACTCACCATGTGGAAGGAGAATGTCTCTCTGTGTGCCCCTGCACCCCATACTACATGCTACGAGTAGCAGCACGGCAACCAGTAACCTTCGTTTCATCATTCCTGGTATAGAACAGACAAACGCTCAGTTAGTATCGAACATAAACGCGACATTAGATGATTAGCCTATTCAAAGGACTCGTGATCGGTGCAAATCAAGTCTACAATGGGACATTATATCTACTAAGGGTAGGACAAGCATTCCGGGAGAGAGAAACGGTACTTAAGTTACTGCGACAGAATATCAGCACCTTGGACAGGGCGCTCTTGTTATTCTTAACGAATTTCAGCACCAGGGACAGCGCCCATAGGCAAGCGTTTGAATCGAATTTCCGCGACAGATTTAGAGCCTTACCAATTAACAGCGTTAATTAGGGAGACACCTGTGTTGCAAACACATACCGGTGTTTCCCACCGTGGCTACTAGCAGTGTAGACGTAAAATCTTTAACTAGAGGACTAGCGTTTGAACGGGAACGGCGCACCAATAAGCGCTCCAAGAACTTGCGGTTGTGGGGTAGGTCCCGGAGGGGTTACACACAAGCTGAAATCCGTCTTGAGATTTTAACCATTGTTACCTTTCTATCAAACAATCATTTCCCATTCATGGCCAGTCTACTCGATTTTTTCTCCTTCTGGATATAGTTTCAGTAAAGCAAATGCAAGGAGTGAACGATGCAAACCGGGGTGACTTTTCAAGAATTGATTTAACAAACGAAAGAAAACATGTAGACCTCAGGAAACGCCAGAAGTATTGACCAAATTTCTTTCAAGAAACGAATAAAACTAAGTGGCATAAAATGAAGCCAGAAATACGGGGACAAAACGCACACTGAGAGAAAGAAAATATCATACAAAGGATTTGACTCACCTGTACCAAGCCGCTGAAAATCTTTCTCTGAATCTACTCAACAACTCACTTCTCTTATAAACCCGCGTTAATTAGGCTGAAGGGCTGTGTGGACGCATCGCCCCTTCCTCCTGTCAATCAAAAGTGGCACTCCCACGTCAGAGAGGCTGAGTTTCCCGCGCCAGTGGGGGGAAATGCCGCACGGCGGCTTTGTCGCGGGGTGGCGAACTGGTCATTAAGCAAACTGCGATTTGGTCCTCCTGCGTAAGTGGCTGCCGACTCGCGGAGGGTTATTGACACGGCGATTACTGGAGCCGGAGGGGAATCAGCAAGGAGTTATCCGAACACGTGTGCCGTGAGCCTCGGTAAATGGCACTTTAGAAAGGGCTTAATGCAAATTAAAGCCTTTTCTTGTCGCCTTGGCGAAGCTGTAAACATTCAGTTTCTGTTTCATCGTTGCTAGCAAGTTAAGAAATATTATTTCATTCTTTTTTTCAACTTTGTGCCATAAATAACGCACGTATGTCTTGGTGATGTAAACGGGAAAAACGACGGACTTTAGATGGAATTTAGATAAGTTCGATCGTGTTAACGCTGGAATATTGTCAGATTCTATCGTATAGCTATAATTTGCTAGCCTGGGTACCATCCGGAAAGTAGTTCGCTCCGGCGTTTATCATACACTATATACAGTCACTTCTCGCTCTAACATATACTATATACTGTCGCTTCTCTGCTGTTCGGTGTCTAGAAGGGTAGCAGAAGTGAACATAGGAGCGAACTACTACCCGGATGGTACCCAGGCTAATAATTTGCAACATTTCGCAGACAGACAAGTCTATTTTCCAAAACCTGAGAAACCTTGGAAGAATTCCGAAGAGCCTTGAGTTAGCGCCCGACATTTGCCCGTCTGACAGAAAAAAAAGTTTAACTACATCGATCTCGCCTCCGCCCGGGATTTCGGCTCTAGCGGGGATTCTGCAGAAAGTGGTGCCTTCAGGCGTCTAATGCTTAAGTAAATGTCAGGACGCGCAAACTTTGCGGGAAACCTGGGCTTTCTCGATCAAGGGATCACCTGTAATTCACACTTTCCGGGGGACACCCCGACAAATTGGCATTGGGGGAACAATACAGGCATGAGTATTGCTGTGTATGGCAAAGCCATCTGACATAAGGACTGTATAAAATAACTGGCCGCTACAAAGAAACCCATTTTTAAAACCACATTTACTTAAGCCAGGGTCATAATTCCAAACGGCCAAGCAGTTTTAAAGATCAAAAGTTTAATATCAAAGAACAAAACGTAGAAGAAAAATGATCATGCGTATAATGTGTGTTACGTTATATTTTGGATTCACAATTCTAATTGTTGTTCCCGTAGACAGTCCGGTCGGGCTCCGGTTTGTAAATGTGAGTGGCGCAACTAGTAGAGTATCAGGCTCGGAACCTAGGGGTCCAAAGTTCGATACCCGCCGCACCCCCGAAGTTGTGCCCTTCGGTAAAGCACTTAACACAACCATCCTCACCCTATCCAGGTGTACAGATGGGTACCTGGCTTCTGTCGGGGAGGTAAAGACTACTAGTACCTTTACCATCTGTCTTCAGGTTGTATGTGGCACTGTAAAGATAAGCTAATAAGTTGAGTGCAGTGCCACATGGTCCTCGTCTGTCCCAAAGCAAATGATACTATTTATGATGGTTTGGTGCAGACGGCATGTACCTTTTCCACTTAGTTCGTACACTGTGGTGTACGTAGTGCTAGTCACGGTGTCACTGTAGTTTCTAAAGCCTCGTGGGCCAGGAATAACGGGTGCATTTCTATAAAACTAACGGCTGATGACAATCCCATAGGATATTGTTTAGTTTCTTCGTATCTACATGAAAAGCATAAGCCGCTCTTAATGTTCAACCTGTTCTTTTATTTGTTACCGGCTATACATGATAATAGTAGCTGGGTACCATCAGGAAAGTAGTTCGCTCTGGTGTTTATTATATATACAGTCGATTGTCGCTCTGACATTAATTATACACTGCATAAAGTCGCTTCTCTGATGTTCTGTGTAGCGAACTACTACCCGGATCATCATCGGTACCCAGGCTATGATAATACCATTCATTAGTGATCGATTTTCAGTAAGGTTTGTCTGTACATTTATTTCTACCTGGTAAACGTCCCATGGAAGCGTAACCCACCAGATTAGTAGTGAATAGTACAAACTGCACATCCGTACAGAATTATTTGATCCACTCACTCCGGGAAGGGCCGGGCCTAATCTTTTCGACTAGCGTCGTCAGTTCAATGTGATCTCCTCAAGGATGGGACCTCCATCATCCTATCAGTCCCTAACATCCCTAGCTGTACCCATGTACCGGACTTGAGTTGGGAATTGGCTTCAGAGGGGCACATCGTAACCTGTCAGGAATTCGAACTCAGTGCCTCCAAGTTCTGAGCCAAAAACCCTAACCACAAGCTTAAGGGCAAAGTGCCACTGAAGGAAGAATACAAGCCTGCGTAAGATACCAAAATCTGTTAGGATTAGACAGTTGAACACGCGTTTTTGTTTGGGATGACGAGGGTACACAAACTCCCACTGGGACTCTATTAGGTAAAGTTCAATGTCGAAGTAGTTAATCTCTACTCCTACTTACTTTCATTTCGAGACAAAGACTTAACTTCTTAAGGACGTGCATGTCTGGAATCTAATGCTTAAGGGTTTGACATTGAACTTCTTGTGCCCGCCCACTCCCTCGTTAAAATCCCAACACGTGGACTGCAAATGTCACATCACCTAGAACTGTCCAGCCTTATCTTCTATATTTTAAGTATTTGTGTCCGTCTTTTTGGACTTACACTTGGACTATACGTTTTTGTATGTAGTCTACAATGCAAAGAACTTGTGAAAGTCTGCCCTTGACAGCTGGTACATGATACACACAGAAGTTTCTACTTGAAATATAAATAGATCAAAATCAAACAGAATGATAGATTTCAAGTAGAACTCTGTCCAAGACTATGCACAAGCACCCGTATCATGCAACAGCCAGAACAATGGTTGTACTCATTAAAGCCTTTTGTCAAGTCTCTTGATAGATTTTCATCATTCAAATCCGGAAATGTAGAGAATGTTAAGGTAAAGTAGACTTATTCTGATGCCTGAAAGGTACTGTAAATACCCGCTTGATTCTTGGAAAGGAAACTTGAAGTTGCATATCAAAACTGTGACACATATTTCAACACAACACAAACAAGCATTTAATCAGGCCAGATATCTACATCCTCTTAAGAAAAAATACTGACTGGTCACTCAAAGCTTTTGTCAGTGCACTGCACGAACTTAACTGCTAAGAGTTCAACATAAATGTAAAATAGTATAGATTTCTTTCCACATCTGTGTCTATGGCACACAAAGCCTTTGTATACAGAAGCCCTTTGTTATTTTTTTACTAAGAACTATGCTACAACTAAAGGGCTACTCCATCTAGGAGGAATAACTATGAATATAAAAAAGAAAGATACATCTTGATATAAAGAAAGCAAAAAGTACATTTGCTAATAATACATTTCATGTATATAAATTAATCAACAACACATTGCTATGCATTTTCTACAATAACATTACAGGATAAAGACAGATCAACAGATTTGAAATCTAGAAAGTTCTTTGAAACATTGAACTCAACTTAAAAATTCACAACAGGATATTTGGCAAGTTTTACATTTCTTATTATTGTACAATTGGAAGTATGCTCATGGCATAGTAAGGAAGACAGTTGGAAAATAATTTTTCCATTTTCTATGACATACACAAAATAAAGACCCTCATTCTGGGTTGCTTCCAACCCTCCATTTGCCACTATGACATGATATATTGATATTTTGTGCAGTAAGTATTACTGAATAGCTGAGAAGCTTATGTTTCCAACATCTAACTCTGCAATAGTGTCCAACCCGAGTTCCTCCAGCAACTTTCCAAAGCTGAGGTTCTGTGCCACCGGTTCGTTATCGCTGTCCTTCCCCTCGTACACTTCCTTCAGGGGCGTGAGGCCAGGCAGACCAAACTCCCGCAGGGACCCCAGCTGCCCAGGAGAGGTCTTTGACCTTTGAACCCTCCCCAGTAGAGGTGCGAAGCCGTCCTTGATGGGACTACCGTGCTGTGTTAGGCTGTTGCTGCTGTGTAAGCCACTGTCTGGGGTCCTGGGAATGGAAAAGTCTTGGATGGGAGAGAAGAGTCCTGGACTACGCGACTTAGGAGGCGTCACCGCGGCTTTCCTCGGCGTGGAGGTCGTGACGTTGCGTCCGATCACAGGAGTCCTGAGGACAGATCTGAGAGGAGAGATCTCCAGATCCAGACTGTTCAACAAGTCGCTGAAGCCCTTGTCTGGAGAGAAGAGCAGATTGCTGTCTGGTGACCACAGGAGCTGGCTTCTCCCTACAACATCCTCCTCCTTAACACACTCCTTTGTAGGCGTGAGGTTAGTGGTCTCTTTCAGTGGTGATGAGGACAATGGCCGGTAAAACGTTGGGACGGGCCTGCGCTGAGAAGAGGTGGGAGAAATGATGGACTTCCGTTTGCGTGGCGGAAGGTCGAACTCGCCTGGTCTCTTGATGCCCTGTGTGGCAGGCTTGGGGAAGATTGTCCTGCCAGTTACACCACTGGGCCTCAGGGAGGGGCTGGGAGGAACAGGCAGGTGGCCCTGGCATGGCAAAACAAAACAAAAAACAATTAATGATTGCTTGCAATGTCGACTTACACTCTTGATATCACATAATTAGGGCTGTGTACCTAAATACCCGTACCTGTATCGTACCTAAAACAATGTTTAGGTACAGGTCCGGACCTAAACATCTGTGTACCTGTACCTGTACCTAAACAAACTAAATCACTATTAACCACTACTTTTTAAGACTGATGGACAAGTAAATCTCGAATCAACAATGACAATGTTGATAATCTTGCAGTTGAAACTTAAGAAAACTTCCAGAAGAAATTGGTTTGAGACTCAAACATGTAATTCCAAATACAAAGATGACAATTTATCACTAGAAAAGACAGTTAGCTACATGTTTATCTTACATATACTTGGTTAAACTTTTTTAGGTACAGGTGCAGGTCCAGACCTGTACCTAAACCTGTGTACCTGTACCTGTACCTGTACCTGAAATTTGTTTAGGTACACAGCCCTACACATAATGCACATGTGGTCTGAGACAGTTGGACTTAAAGATTTAGTCCTAAAATCTCCCTTACTTTGATGCTGGGAAATGTTATATATGCTCCTCTCTGTCAATCCCAGGCACATGAAACAGCCCTACATCTGCAAGGTCACTCACCTTGGGTTGAATCCTGACCACCCCACCAGATCTGCGTCCCGGGGTGGGGATACTGGCCACTGGCGCTGGGGTCGGTAACACCATGGGGACCACTGTGTAAGCACTGGGTTTAGGTGGGCAGGGCAGGAGAGGGGGTGGGCCTGGTGCATGGAAGAGGCAAAACACGAGTGATCAGTTTCTTTGATCAAATTTTTCCCTTTGTTGTTCTTCTACACAGGATTTGATTTCTGTGTACAACTTGTATTTAAGACATCTTATTAAAGGCATAAAGAAGACAAACAGCAGTTAACCCACCAGAAGGATATATCTGCGTGTTGGTCGTGCATCTTAGTCGCGCTTCTCTTCGCTCCATCTGGTCTATTGTCAAACAGCGCTCCTGAAACGATTTGTATATGTCAAACATGAGTTCATCCTTTCTTTGCTTAATGGGTCTTGTACAGTTAAATCTGAACTGTACAGTACTGTGTGGCTGTCAAAACCTTACAACCAAGCTGTAAGCACAGTACATTTCATTTTGTCCCAGCAGGAAATTTGGGTTATACAGTTGATCTGAATCTCACTTCTATGACTGATGAAACATGAAGTAGTGTACTGGTGTTTCACATAACCGTCTTTGTCCCATCACATACCTTAGCCTCATGACATAGAGTCCAGTATGACAGTGCCCTGCCGCTCTCACATTTTGTTGTCTCACGTATGAAGATGTCGTGAAGTGACAGATTGTGCCGGATGGAGTTCTGAAAGATATCATTATCAGTGAAAGATGTCAGATGTCACTAGTATTAATCAAACTAATGGGTCAGAAAAATTAAACCAAAGTATATGGGCCATTCTTAAAACTGCTAACTGCAGTATGGATTGCGTGCCCTCCCAGAACATGGGGAGGGGTGGAGCATATTAGATATACATTATACTGACCTTCCATCCTTGTTTGGCAGTCTTGAAATACGGGAAGCGACCTTCGATCCACGTGTAGATTTCCTTCAGTGTCATGCGGCGTGCGGGACTGCTGTTGATGGCAAACTGTATGAGCGCCATGTAGGAGTAGGGCGGACGGTTGCTGTCGTGGGACTTCCTCTGGGGCTGCGCACAGAAGTAACATATTATTGTGATGTTCTCAGACATAAACTTTTTGGTATAATGCTAGTCGAAAAGAATATTCAGGACCTGGTCTAGCAATGCTAGACCAGGTCCTGAATATTCTTTTCTGTGGTAAGTGTCTTGATAATATTGAATGTGTTAGCCAGACAAATGTATAGCAAAATTTTTGTTTTTCTTTTGCAATCTAAAACAGAATTTTATTCAAACTGCAGTACCGGTATTGTAGTTGTGATTTGAATATCATTATCAAAAGATTGTATAGGTGGCAGAATGAAAGAGATTTTTGTCTACAGATACAGTCTTATTTTATAGTTTTAATAATTTTACTCATCCCTTACAGAGCAATGGTACAGTCCTTACCTTGCCTATCCTGTCATATTTCCTGTCCTGTTTGTCCAACAGTGTGTTGGCTCCCATCTTCCCCAGCCAGTGGATATTGGTCAGGCTGTCATCCATCTGCAGCAAAGTATCCTGGGACTGACGACCTGGTCATAGGCCATAGGAAAATGTTAGCCTGAATTATGCTAGTAGTTTTTATTAGATATAAACAGTATGTAGAACAGAAAGGCCAGCAGGACCCACAAGTGAAAAGAAAGTGAAGTTAGATAGCAGTTCCATATGTCCTTCATTTGGCTTGTCAATTTAACAATGCCCTTGTCAAACAAATAACCAGTTGTGTAGTGTTCATACTCATAGAACGTGTAGAAATACTAATGTGTTCACACTCATACATAGGAAGAATACATTGCAGGTCTGGAGAAGTGAAGTATATTGGTACCGTAGAGACCAAATTATGGGAGAGCGAAAAGTACCAACAGCAAGAGTGAAGATTGGCAGCCCACAGGCAGATCGCCTTCATCCTGAAGATGGTATCCAGGTACAGTCAAACCTGCCCGAGCGACCACCTCTTCTCAGCGACCACCTGGCCATTTCGACCGCTTTTTCTCGGTCCCGATTTATTTTCCCATTGACGTAAGCATTAGGCGACCTTTTCTCAACGACCACCTGGCCAACGCGACCGCGACCGGCCCAAATTGGGAGGTTTTCATCGATTTTTGATGATAACTAGCAGTTTTGTGCCGAAATCGACCAGTTTGACTCGGATTTTCGGGTTAAATTTACAGTTTACAGTGTTCGTGTTGTATTTGACATTAAAAACCTCGCTTCTTTGCGTGCGTGCAGTGTGCTTGCTATTTGCCATTAAGCACAACGGAAACCATTTATACTTTGCATCGGGCATGTTTTGAGTCGATACTCTTCTCAGCGACCACCTGTTCAAATCGACCGCTTTTCCCCGGTCCCCCAAGTGGTCGTCTTGGGCAGGTTTGACTGTAGTAGTAGTAGCCCTCCCATGGCACTCTGAATCAATCTGAGTGATTTTTGTTACACTTGCACATTTCTCACTCTATCTATGCACAACTTTATTATATTGTACTACCAATATACCATGAAAGTCTATAGAAGTTAACAATAAATCTTTTTGTGCAACTCACCAGAAATAGCTGCCTGCTGCTGTCCTCTCATTAGACTAGAACTTGGGTTCCTTCCTGGCACCAGAGGCACAGCAAAGTTCCCCTGCTCTGTGGCTTGTCTGTCTGTGGTGCTCGCATCACCCTGCAGAGTTGTCTGTACGAGACCTTGAACTGCCCGACTGGTCTCATCCTGAGGAACCTGTTCGGACCAGTTCTGCACTGGAAAACTCTCAGTTTTCACCACTGTCTGTCGCACATGCTGGGTAGGTGCAGATGCAGTTGTGTTCGCTGAATTTCCCAAATACACGACATTAGACCTTCCAGTATTGTTCAGATTTGTTCCTGGGTTTGGTTGGATAGACCTGGGAGCTTGGAAATTTGTCAACCATTTAGGGTTGGCAACTTTTTCTGTGTTTGTGCCTGCATTTTGCGGGTTGGTCAGGATCTGGATATTTTGCGGTACCTTGCCGGGTTTTGTAGCAGGTGCAGGACGGATAATGATGATCTTTCGAACTTTGGATAAATCAGTTTGCTGATTGTTGGCAGAGTTTGCAGCCAGACCCAAGACAGGTACGGCTGTTATGCTCGGTCTCATAACCCCTGGCATTTTCTGTACATAAGGTACAGTCTGTGCTTCAATGGTTTTATTGGTGATGTTGTTTGCTACATGATTGAGGAGAAGTCCAGCTGACTGTGGCACTGGGACCCCGAGAAGGGATGTCTGTGGTGTCAGTCCTGGGTTGTCTGCACTGGAACCACCACAGGCAGCCAGGGCAGGACGAGATCCCATGTTTATCACACTCTCCTTGTGGAAAATAGGCAAACACTGGGAAGACTTTCACATAACAAATGGTGTGATTGTTGTCTATTCTGTGAAAATAGAAAGGAACAAATTAGTTGTGAATGAATTGTATGTTGGATTGCATATTTGTTCATAAAGTGGAATTGAGAATATTCATATCCTTCTCAATAACATAGGGAATATCATATATTGTTCTGGCAATAATTAAAAAAAATATCGTAAAATAAAACACCATCTACTATGATCTAGTTAAAGTGCTTTCAGTTGCATCAAAAAAGATGACATCATGTTTTCATCAAGACAGAATTCAGATAAATCATATACTTGTAGGGCAGTTGTAGTTTACCCTACATTCCATGTTCATAATTTTATTAGTACAAAAAATGTACGTGCATATGAAGTTGAGCCTCGTGATTGGTAGATTTTCTGACATATATATAATTTTATGTCAGCATATTTGGCAGACTAGACATGTACACAGTACAGTTGATTGATATATGCAAACAAAGGAAACATACCGTGTTACGAACGCATGATACAATATTATGGCACTTATATTGTACTAATGTTCACAAAGATATTGACCTCATGAAGACAAGACTTCATCTCTCATTATATGCATGAAATATAATTTTTTCACAAAAAAAAAAGCTGCAGTGCCTCTATCGATGCAAAATGGTTGACAACAAAAACATGTAAAGCTCTAGCTAACTTCAAACTCTTTTACCTTCAAGAGCACGTAAAGTCCAGTACGTAGTGCAGTACTTCAGAAGTAGCTACGGTGTATTTGGCTGTTGATCTGGAGAAACGGCAAGAAAATCTCCACAAACGTGGACCACATCCAAACTAAAACAGCTGCACATCGAGCTAAATTCTTCTCAACTTCCGGTTTCGGCGAATTTCAAATATTGAGACCAGCAGGTGGTAACCAATCAAATGCACGCTTAGCAGTCACGTGATAGCAAGGGCAAATCAGCTTACACATAAAGTCTCGCGGGAAGTTAGGGGTGAACGAGAAACTCCGAGACTTGAGACAGAGGGAGATTTGAAACTTTGTTTTGCGGGAGGAGGCGACAAGAAATCACGAAGAAATCGCTTCTTACCCCTGATAGCTATCAATAAAAGGAGTTTGCAGGTAATTTTATTACTTAACAAAAGAGACACAGATATATTTGCTATGCAATAGAGTGTGATCCATTGGCCCTTTTTTGTACAGTTTATAGGGAATGCATATGGGGAGGGGGGCTGTATAGAATCTCGACCTGGCCTGGTAGTACTAGACTAGCCCTCTCACAGAGATCAGAACACATGTGCGGCGACAGGAATTCTAGGTGATACGTGAAAGGTAAAGGCCCCGAATAAGAAAACAAAACTCGTCTGGAAATTGTTATGCAAATCAAAACAATGGTCGAGTCAAGGACTGTTCTCTTTTACGGGGCCTTTACCTTTGACATATCAGTCCTAGAAATTAGTAGAATTCCTGTCACCACTTGCATTCTGATCTCTGTGAGAAGGCTTATAAGTAGGCCATGAAAGCAGCATTTGCTGGAACGGCAGTTCTGTTTTCTTTTACTTTGACTGCTTCTGTTTCAGAAACCATGCCACGTCGCCGGAAGAAAACAGGCGACCAGAAGCATCCACTGATGTTTACGGAGAGCCCATGTGAGGGACCCCGGCATGACAGCACGCTGGTGTTTGCCGCACACAGCCCTGTCACAGCTGATATCGTCATGGTGGACCCGAATGACACATCATCATGGGTAAAAACAGCGTTCCAGAGTAGTATTCTAATATATACCCTCCTCCACTAATGCATGGAGGTACAGTAAATTCCTTGGCTTTTGCAGTGGTCATATTTAGCAGTTTTTTTCCCAGTGTTTTACTTTTTGATTTAAACAAGGTTGAAACAATTCTGTAGTACAATTACATGTACAATAGTCATACAAGGGAGACATATGCCCCAGTGTCACAAAAATGCAGTGGAGAGGAAATGAAACAACTGCAAAAGTTTCAAGATTTACAGGTCATTATTGAATAAAAAGCCTGCAGATCCACACAGAGTCTTACAGCTGAGGGCAGAATACTTGTCTTGGGTCCATCAGTTCTACCTGTGGAAAGGGGCCAGTGGAAAATACTGATAAGTTCAACATTTTCAATAAAAAGACAAGAATTTGTAGTAAATGCATTGCTATTTACATTTCGGTGGAATCCCCAACACACATTTCTGCCTCATTGTTTTAGGTTTCCCCCCAGTTTCGAGCCAGCCAGATGGCCTGCAGTGAACCCAAACGTAGGAGGCGGGGAGCCAAGAAGACGTCCAACAATCAAAGTGCTGTGGTCGGCAGGCGGAAACAAAATCCAACTGGACAAGAAAACATCAGCACTGTACAAACAAATGATGTCCGGACGAAGTTAAAGTATGGGATTCTGAAGTTTGAAGGAGAACAAACGTACACTGACTTTTCTTCAAGTAACGACAGTACGCTAGAAGAACTGGACATATCAGAGGAAGAGGATGACCCAAAATGTCAAGAAGAAGAACAAGTTACACCAAACAGAAGGCATGATGAAAAAAACAGAACTAACAGAGAGCCTCTCCTTCCCCCCAAAGACTGGACTGACAAACTGAACACAGCTGCCAGGGATATTTTGGTACAAGACACTCCTGTTGGTTGTTATGGCATGAAAGCTAGTGCGCAGAGAAGACAGGAACTACTACGCGCAAAGACATTCCAAACCATAGAATAAATCTGAGATTGCTCAATAGATTGTCAGATGAGGAAAGTATTGATAACAACCATATTTTGTGAAAAATATTGTAATTACGAGTAATAAATTATAAAGAGGGCAAAGTGTGTAATCAGCAATGAATTTTAAAAGTGATGATTTTGTATTACTGGGTTCAATTTAATGAGCATGTATTAAATCTGATATTTGATTGTGTCTGTGATTGTGTCTGTTATCTTAAATAACAGTGGACTTGATGTAATTTCATACAGGGCAGGATATAAAAGCAAAATAAACCATGCCTTCAGGTCACACAATAAAAGTCCATTAAACTGACTGTAGAGAGGAAGGCTACTGAGTACATTATTATCAGATTTAACACTTCTTGGAACAAGAAGATCTCAATAGTTTATGTCCTGGAATTTGACTTATTGATCAGTACTGTCACACATGAAAACAATAATGGTAATCAATGTAAATTTAGAAGTCCTACACTCTGATGCGCTTTTCTTCTTTACATTAATATATTGTCTCGTCTGTCTGTTCATATGAGGCAAAATAAACCATAAGGGAATATACTTTTATGAAGGTTAGATGTCCAAGTAAACAACAACAAAACACAATCCAAATTCAAGTAACCGTTTTTATCTAGTTGTAGTGAATGAGTTGTATTTGTACATAAGACGACTCCAGGAACATGTGCACATACTGTAGTCATTGGGGACACCTGTCGTTCAAGATTATTTCTGCAGCACCGTTGCCATTTTTTCGCAGTAGTAGTTTGTGTCATGACGACGGAGCTTTTGAGCTGTCGAGTATTGGGGATATCTCACCTTCCATCGTAACAGAATTTGGGAACGTTATTGTATTAGATCTATGAAACAAATGAATGTGTCAGATTAGACGACTTACATCGTCACGCAGTGGCATTTAACTTTGCCAGATTAAGCGGAATTCATTTGGTGCCTAATTAACGTGGCTGCGCTTATAGTATACTGGGCAAATGGTTACAAACCCTTCAGTGTTCAGTTTTTTTTGTAGGTCGTTCAGTCGTGAACATGTTTCCAAGGATAACCTTAGAACGTAAACTCGGCAAATGCGTGATCGATAAAGCTTCAGGGGTAAATTTAGTTTTAACGGCTGTTGTCTTGTCTACGTCTATAGATATATCTGTCTATGTATATTCACCTATTTATATCCATCAATCTCTTTATAGATATAGATATGATTAATATAGATAGCATTTCATCCTGATTGTCAATCCCTCGTAGTAAGATATTTGATAAGCTTCATTTGATTTCGGTACAAATGTATTATAAGATTCCTTAGCTTTTGCACTGAGCGAGAAAGTTCCCCCCTAAAATTTTGCATGTTCGTTGTGACAAATTTATGGCATATTGTCAGATGTTTGTAGTTGTACATGGAGACAGTGAAGTAGAGCAGAGTCGATGGAAACAATAGTGATTTAATCACATTGTCAGTCAGTATACCCTTCAATGGTTTATCCAGATCGTCATGGTGCCAATATCACCCGAATCACATGTACACATCGTCATTGAGATAAATAGCATATTAGGAAGTTTAAAACTGAAAGTGTCAATAAATAAATAATCCATCATCAAGTACCAGCAAGAATTTCATATATATATAGAAGTTCTTGTTCTCATGACTGCTGGAGAAGAATGTTCCTTAGTCAAGAACGTTGATTTACTTTCTTAGTCTTATTCGCTTACATTACATCTGGTGAAATATCTCAAAACAATTTTAACTGTTGGTCGTTTGATCGTCGTGAAAGCAGATATCGATTAGAGATCTTCAGACAAAAATGGACAAGGCTTAAGAAAGTGATAATTAAGGCACAGTTTCGTGAGATTGTGCAGGAGTTTGGGGTTGTTACAGTAGGCCCCTGACTGTATTAAAGGACGTCTTTGGATGTCACAGTTTCGTCACGAGAAGAAGTATAGTCTCATCTCCATCGCTGCCGATTTTCTGATTACACCAAAGTCACATTGTTCTTGTCATTAGTTAGATCTTCCATTGACGCACTTTGGAGACGTACAAGTCCATATCGAGTTACGTCTCTCGACGTCTTTCTGACCAGCAGATCCCATCTCGTCGAACCGGAAGTGCGTCACATCTGTTTCCGCACCAGTCGTCCATCTTGACCTTGAAGCTGCCTTTCCCGGGATCTGTTAATGACTCTCCCGTTTGCAGCTCCTTGGGAACAGGCATCAAGCTTGTATGTAGCCAGAATCGGAGGCAAGGCAAGAAAAGCCTCGCGTGCTTTACTCTGCAATAAAGCTTAGCCCAGAAGTCAAGCTGTAACTCAGCTCACACATGGAATATTACTCGATTTGTCTTGGTAAAAATTGGCCTGATATGTGAGTCCTCCTGACCCTGCTGCCCCTCCGGGGCTGTCCTTGTCTGTCCAACCCAACGTACCAGCGTCGGTTATTCCTGCCTCGGCGATTCCTGCGTGACAAGAAGCAAAAATAGTTTAATGTTTCTGTGCACGCTATCGATAAAAAAACTTGCCAACTGTGGCCTGTGTCAATAGATAAACTGATATAATAGCACACTGGACGTGAGGTTTCCTGGAGTTAGGCACTGGAAAGTGTTGCCCCGTGCATACTGTTTCCGGACAGCTTTATTTAGTTCTCTGGGTTTCCCAAGCGGCAAGCCTTAAATTCTATTCATGGTGAAAGTTTGACACATATCCATAAATCTCACATCATCTTTCTCCACTAGACCGATCTATATGTCAAAGATAACGCTTGTTGTGAAATTGTCCTCGACAGCTATGTCGATTGCATTTCTTTTTGAAAATGAAACAGACCCTCCTGAAAGACCCACAATGTGCATTGGTCAGAACCTGGAACAGAGCTCAGATCGAGCGACGTTTGAAACTGTTTCCGCTGCATCTCCCATGACAACCAGCTCTAAGAGGGGGAAGATAGTAAGTTGCAGTGTTCACACGTTATTTCGTCCTTGAGCGGAGCATGTGTGCATATTGGCCAGTTGGTCTTCATTATATTAGGAATTAGTTGCCGAGGAAAACTTCCTAACAAGCGTGCCGCGGCACAACAGTAGCGTCAAACCGTCGCACGCAACGGGCAACCCAGCCGTTCGTTAAGCTTGTCCTCCACACATGGTTCGGATTGGAGAAGCATAAATGATAACACGTGAGTCCGCCCCTATCGTGCGACGGCGGCCTGAACTTGAGCAGACGTGAACTTTAGAAATTATGAAGCATCTGGAATCAACATCATTAGGCGTCACGATATCCCGTCACTTAGTAAATGGGGGTTGAGAATTCAGTCTGTCAAAGCTATATCAAAATTATTTATCTCAATTTGGTTTAATGCGATCAATCACATACATCAATGTGTGATATCATAACAATATATACAGTGCTGGTTTTGTGTATTTTTTTCTACTGTTCTTCGGTTGTCGTCATATTCCCTGTTGCGTGGAGGGATTAGGTGGTCGTTTAATGGATCTACTGTAAAATTGCCACCGGTGTGTTACTTATTGGTCAAGGCAGTCAGCCAACGTTTCGGTTCGACCCGGTTCGCCTCTTAATTGAACGAGTGGACAGGCTCTGTGGGTTCACCGTGTAGCAACGGAAGGGCCTGGCGAGTTCTGACCCCTCCAAAATTACAGTTTACTCAAGACTCGCCGCGGTTCTCAAAATGACTATCTTATCACCTATTCAGGTCTTTGACTCATCTAAGCAGGCATTGTTATCCTGGATGTTGTATTGTTTTGATATCATATACTTAGGATATGTACTGAGGTACATTTTTTTAGATCTAAGAACATGAATTGCCTTGTGGCCTGGAAGGTATCAGTGACATCATCGTATCACGAAAGGTGATATACAATCTCAAGATGTCTCACTTTATCTGCTCATATTGCACCAAAGTGTATTGCGATTTTTGAAAGTTCTCTTGTAACAAGTGTCCCCATCTGTAAAGTGATACGTCGAAAAATAAGAACACTGAATTTGTTCGTTTTCACAGTTTCACTCACAGGTCTAGGCTTACTTCGTTTGAAGATCTAAGAAGAAAGGCTGCCTTACGGCACCAGAATGTTCCACAGGTGGATCTCAGACCTTATCAGGAACAGATGTGTTAATCTGACATTCATCCCGAGGAAACCCATTGCAACTTTAGCCTCCATAGCAGACTCTCTGGGCCTTTTTCGTCTTTTTTTGGCTCTTTTGCTGGCCATGCATTTCTGCCAGCTATGGAGGCTACTACAACTACGACTGCGACGAAATGGGCGAATTGAAATGCTCATGTACCTGAGTGACAAATCATTAAAGAACAGCACAGCATTGAAAGAAATGAAGAATGAAAATTACTGGTCATCCTTTGTTATATTTTACTTTTAGAAAGGTGATAAATTATGCTTTTTAAGACCCATATCTACATCCTGAATATCTGGTCTGTATAGTCGACCATTGCTCTGATTCTGAGTCTTCGGTGTGATACAGGCATTTGTATTAGAAGCAAGAATTCTCGGTTTTTGAAATGTATGGAAATGTACCAGATAACGCCGTACATTCTAGCTGCACAAAAGTTGGACAGTACAGTATAGTACCCACCTTGCTGCGTATGTGTTGTACCCGTTGTCTTCTATTCTCTCTAGGAACTCGCAGTCTGTTGTGAAGTTTGGCTGTGTCAAAACAAAAACTATAAATCAGTCCTGGTCTTTGGAATAGTAACAGACGTGCAGCTAAATGGAAACAACTTTATCTTAAAAAGACGGTACACTTGACCACCTCTACATAAGGACCACTTATGTGTGACTGCGTGTGACCGCCTTTACATGGCCCTAAATGGGTACTTTTTCCCTTTGACACAAACATTAAGAATTCTGTCTAAAGTAACCACCCGTCCACAGACACGTCCACTAGATTTCATCGGTCAAATGAGTGGTCGTCTTGGGCAGTAGTTACACTAAAGTCATTTTAAAAATCGTCATGTCACGAATGCGTAATTTTTTTTTACCTTGTCGTTCTACCTGTCATGTACCTAATTGTACGTGTACGACCAAGGACGTGGGAGCTCATATTTTGGATACAAGGTGGATAATATGGGTAAAATGTACAAATCATGACTTTCGTTGATAGAGAGGTGGTTGCTGAAGTGGGTCAGGAAAATGTTAGGAGCGGTGGTAAAAGGAAAAGGAAAGACACCAGGGACAACAAACGAGTATGAAAGACGGAATAGAACCCCGCATCATTCCACACGTTTCCAACTCTTAACAAATGTCCATCTTACTCAGTGTTGCTGCAGAAACAGTGCAATGTTAGTTACAGTAGATTTGGCAGTAACCAAGGATGGATGAGTAAAATTTGCGGTATGTGGTCATTTTCAACATAATTAGTAGGCGGCCCGGACCAGACGTGCGTGCATGGTGGGCCCGAGGTTAACCCCGGCATTACTCGGACCTCCAAACTTCGCACCACCACCACATCAAAAGGGTTGCGCAGCTCAGCACACCGCGCAACGCTTTGTTCGTCCCTTCCTGCCTTGTACTTACTGAGCTATGCGGGCTGAGGAATGACGGGGGATACGGGGAAACACCCTTATTAGCAGGTGACAGGTAACCCACGGTGATTGGGACATCACCAGCGCTAAGAACACACGGGTGGGGAAAGCGGACTCCGGCAGTTAAAGTGCGTTTCAAATTATCACACCAGTCTTTCCTATTATAGTATTACGTTAAGTCTACCCAGCGCGGAACTTGGCAAACTGAAGACAGAAATACTGCCAAATTAGCTGGCTTTTGCCAATTGTGGTAAGGGGTCTTTCCTGTGGCCGGCCAAAACGTCGGATTGATTTCGACGTAGTGAACACCGTCATGTCGGTTTGCCTCATCAGGGGCTGGGGTGGTACATGTGTGGAGTGGTTTCTGTATGAAATGTTGAACGTCATGGTCTTTCCGTAACTAAAATTCATGGGGTACACCCGTAGATTACAAAGATATCATATAATCCAGGACTGAGACAAACTAGAGACAAACGACGTGTTGTAACCGTGCTACCCCGCAATGTGCCTTCGGGCTTGACTTTGACAAGCACACAATTAAGTTAAAGACTTGTTGTCACAGCGCTTTACCTCCGCTAATGCGTGATATTCAATTCCGCCTTTTCAGAAGTGCACCCAAGGAGGTTAAAAAGGGACCTCCTTGGTGCACCTAATGTTTCACTGTTTGGATAGCTCTAGCCATTATCAGATGTACATACATGTGTGGGAGGGAGGGCATCGTGTAAGCCGGTGTTAGCTGGAAATGATTACTCACAGATATGCGCCAACGTTACTGCCATTTCTCAGAATTCACACCCAAAATTCAGCCTCAGACAGCCAAATGATATATAACTTATGGAAATTGTAAGGAAATATATTTCATCTTCCCACACAATGACGACCCTAGGAATGCATCTAAGTGCCAATACCATATCCACAACAGTGTGATAGAATGTTTGAAGTTTGTTTTCGACATCCCCTTTGACTTATGTTGTATGAAGACGGTAGGATAAAAGCTAGATTGGTGACAGAAAGAAACGCCCAAATCAAATACGTTTTCTACACTCTATCCTAGCAAATGTTTATTCTTGAAAGAATTTATACATCTCCGTGAACATACGTTTATGCAGACTAGCAGAAGAATGGTGCCAGAAAGTACTATAAACACAGATGAGATTGGCATGATAATGTTGCATTTCTCCTGGTTCTCACCTACCGCAGTATCTGTCTGTATATAGTAGAAAGACATGACCAATTGTACTCTTCCCTCAACTGATCTACAAAAAATCAGACAGGCGCAAGGGACTTCTTACCGACGCGGGTCAGTATGAAAGTGATCCTTTGGTATCCAAACAGGATCATACGAGTATATCTGAGCTACCTTACCTAACCATTTAAGTGTTGTCCATTGACAGATATGAATGAATTTCCTTACCAGTGTACGCAGTTGCTATCAACTATATGCCATACTGGTACAAATATTTAGTATCAGTACTTACCGATCCGTATAAGTTCCCTCTGTTGTCCATACACAGATATCTGGAGGCCTCCACGCCCCATATCCCGGCCACGCCCACCTCCACCGTGAGAATGTGGACAACAGCTGTGAGGAGAGAAAGGTGGAAAGTTGTAAGGACCTTAGTCAGGACTCCAGATAGATGGAGGAGGATGTGGGCAGGCTAGGAAATATATATTTTCATTTTCTGACGGGGTAATCCTCCAGCTTGTTCTGAAAAATAATTAGTCACCAAGTCCCCTGTTTACATCTGCTTGGAGACATCCAGGCAGGATGTAAGTTGGGCAATGAAGCACGAACTCAACGTCTCCAAGCAGCGTTTAGTTCTACCTGCCACTTTGTCGGACAGCTAGCTCTCATGCAGCGGAAACAACCAAAAGGAAGTGTGATAGTTAGGAATGTG
This sequence comes from Branchiostoma floridae, assembly GCF_000003815.2. Lineage (NCBI taxonomy): Eukaryota > Metazoa > Chordata > Leptocardii > Amphioxiformes > Branchiostomatidae > Branchiostoma > Branchiostoma floridae. Next base: position 9,764,763 of record NC_049982.1, read on the forward strand.
GAGCGCTTTAGTCCGTGTTTGCGACTCGTAATCTAAGGGCCAGTGGTCATTACTACTTATGATTGTCATTACCAATTTTGAACTGTCCTTCTTCAGCAAAAAGAGGATAGTCAGGATTTTTTTTACAATTTTCCTTTCTTTTCCCTTCCTTTCCTTTCCTTTCCTTTTCTTTTCTTTACTTCTAGTATTTTCTTGTACATGCAGATAGGCTTCAGCCTAGAAACACGTTAAACTGTACCGGTGTACTACCGCGGATGATATACAGATTTCCTGGATGCCAAAAACAGCTTTGGCACTCAACACAAAGAGTGTTAAACCCGGGAAGTCAACTTTAAAGGCAATCGTTCTCAGCTGCATCTGTTAGACTGCATTGAGTACATGAGAAACTTAAACTTCAGCCATTCCACTACCAGTGAACATATAAGCGTGCATCTTGCATTTTATGTACCATTGAGTTTTGCCGTTGAAGCATGCAAAAGTATGAAATCTGCGACAACGTGTTATTGCAATACAAATATCAATACAAGGCAGAAAAGACGTGATCTCTTTCACATAAACTTGCTAATATTTGGAAAGTGGGTGTCATTGTAGTGACTGTTAATAGTTTAAGTAGAGTGCTCCACCTGAGAGCACCATGAGTCGTTGACCTTTACTTCTGTTATAGAAACCTTCTGGTATCAAATGGAGTTTGAAATGACCTTGTCATGTTCGGTCTGCTAACGACAGAGGTCAGGCAGAGGAGAAATTATGACCGACCTTTCATTAAGTTGTTTTTCTGACTTACTACACCCGTCAAAACATGTCACATCACGTACGGAGAATCAGAGGGCCGAACTGGCCACGTTTGCACGATTGGTCTCCGAGTATACAGGGTATAGAAAATCCTCAAAAAGACTAATAAAAATAGACGGCTTGGAAGTTGAAAGGTTCTTCCGTGTGATTTTGCGCCAGAATGGGTCGTTATTCTTAGCTGTATTTCTGTCATATCTTTTGTGGTTACTTTTGCATTCAAGCCTCCACGCATGTAACGTTACGATGATTTTCCTGATTCATCACCGTTCGAATGTCAAAGAGAAGAGGCAGACGACTTTGAAGGTGCAGACGTTGATGAAGGTTTGTATGCATTCAGGTAATAAGCTGGTCAAATTACTGGGTATGGTTTTGAAAACGGTCAGACGTTTTAGATAGTATCCAGTGCCTTTTATCGGTGACACTGGCGAAAGATAGTGAATGTTACCTGAAACGTCTGACCGTTTTCAAAATCATATCCAGTTGCTTGCATTTGAGTAAGTGCCACTTGACGAGGGACGACAGTGGAATTTTTCACCTCGAGCGCCGCTCTGTATTTGATGCGTAGCCGTTACAAGCTGTATAATTATATCCAGACGTTTATGTGTAACGATCCATAACATATCTCCCAAATTTGTGACAACCGCAGTTCGACGTGAAACGCAAATCACCTGTAAGCGCTATACTATAATTTTCCGGGTGGATGAACACCTGTTGCTGCAGATCATATCGTCTCAGGTGGTCTCAGCGGCTCTCTGACGTCTTGTCTTGTGGGCACTGGATACAGAGGAGGATAAATTAGAGTCAATTGCTCTTCGCCTTAAGAAAATGTCGGTCCGTTTAAGATGACAGGGCTGTGAGGGTTGAAAGAGCTGTGGCTAGCAGACCACCAGCGTCGTCATCACTTCTATCGGCTGACCCGCCTGTCCATCATGTGTTCAACACATGAGTTGTCGTCAGCGAGCAGGGCTGACATGGAGAAGTTGTAATTGGTGACGTACTTTCTCCCAAGGCGGGGCGTTGTTCTAAAGAAGGGCTGACCTTATGTTTGTTGACATTAGTCCAGGTGTTTTTTTCCAGGGAGGGAGTGACGCAAACCGCCCAGAACACCACAACTTGTCAGCATACATCACGCACGCGCGGGTGGACATCACGGAGGAGAAAACGTGCATTTCCAGCAAAGACGACACCGCTCTCTAATAACATGACATTGTTGACACCAGGCAAACCCAGACCTTGGCTATCTTTGATTTCCCGTCGTAAAGTCACATGTGTAACAAACAACAATTATTTACTTATTTACACAACAACGTTGGTCATAAAATAGCCTCTTTTCCTATCGATTTCTGGAAAAGTGATAGAAACGTCATCCTGATTCCTGTCGACTTTTTCATATGACATATCATACAAAAACTGAAACCGCTTGGGTTAGCTATTTCTAGACATAATAGGACTATGACGCCAAGACTCAGGAGACCTATGCAATCAAAACGACCTGTCCAATCAAAACGACCTGTCTAATGTCGACGACCATAAATCTTCAGCTAGACAGAGATATTAATAGTGCTGCTCTCTGTGCCCTTTCGGTGTCACAGCGGGCAGAATCGTTAGGTTTTTCTGAACAATGGAGCTGAGAAAGAGCAGACCAGTGCCGGGAGCGACAGGTATCCCTGGCAATGTTGTTACAAGCAGTCCGACCGCAAAACTGTCTGTATCAGGTGTAATAGCTATAGTTATAGCTGCGATGCAAGAACAAGCTCGTAGCTTCTGAAATAAAGTAAACTTTCTCTTCAGCCCTCATTTAGACAAGTTTCATCGTTGTCTTTTGTGAGACAGTATGATGTCTGTAAGCACAATCGTTGGTATGAGAACACATAAAAACCTCCTTGTTTTTAGCTTTTGTTTATTTGATAACATGCTAGCAAACAACAAATGACGTACATATACTCTAGAATATAGGTAGGACACAAATTCCACGTCTTGCACTGCTCGAACTTAACTTGCTTTTGAGTTGAAATTGATACACCTTCTTTTTGTCCCAAACTCTACATTCTAGACCGTCAAAATGGAAAGCAGCTTCACCCTGAACTGCAGCTTCACCCTTCCCCAATCACTGACTGAGTCTGACGCTGAGACCCCCTTTAAATCCCACTAGAACCATATTGTCCTGCAAAAATGTAGCTATCAGTGGTCTCTTAACTTCAGTACAGGCTGTGCATTCCGGGTAGAAACTAAACGTTCCTTAGTCTATGACGTGGGCAATTAGGTCGAACCCCCGCCAGAGGCGCCACGGGGCGGTGCGGTGACGTGAGCGGCTGTACCTCACTCACAAGCCGCCCGCTTCACGCCAAGCTCGGGGACTCATCGCCTGCTCCGGCGGAGGCCTCGGAACCTAAGGATGCGTGGGAATCGCGTGTTTCGTCTTCACATGGAGGCCAACAAGTCACACGAACGCCGCGCCCCCAAGTGGCTGGAACAACATGAGCCGCGACTAGTCCCCCCGACCTGCGGGTGTGCATGTATAGCGTCTGCTGTTGCCAGGAGCTGTAATCAGTGTACAGGTCTACCGTGGCCGCGGCCAGACAGATCAGCTGTGTGTACTCTGTGTTTCTCGGAGAAGATTGGGACCGCCGACGTGGCCCTATTTTACCACAGAGTCGTCAACACTGATTGTTGTCATTATTTACTCTTCAAACGTATACAAGTTGACTGAGTGACCCCAACTTTAGACGACAAGATACACATGATATGTTGACATTGTGCATTGCAGTGGTGATACCTGCTCAGGTGACATGCAGTGGATTACTGCAACGTCGGCAGAAACTGAGGAGTCCTGTCTGAAACAGTTCCGCTAGCACATACGGGTACAGCAGCGAGGTAGTCTCAGACCCAAGAGACCTGTTACAGACGTCTTGGCTATACAAACACGTGTTAAGTGTGAAGACCCCCTCCCTACATGATCTCCTGCTACCGAGGTTAAAACAGGGCATTCCTTTAAGGTCATGCCTATGTACCGTTTCATGGGGGACAGTAAGACCTTCTGTTACACTACTCCCCAGACAACGGCACTAATTTAGCTTCCTGCCAAACGACAATCAAACATTTTCCAAATCATCTGTGAAACATCATGATGCCCCGACCTCTAAATCCGCGCTGTCCCTTAAGGCAACAGTCACGATACGTCTCGTGCTATCTGTGACCAAAAACTGACCCAAAGCTTCACGGCCGCTGATCTTTAAGCGCTTCGTCCTCAGGGTCTGGCAGAAAGTATGTGTGTTTACCTGAGTCCGCCGTGTAAACACCTGCTTCACACACACAGGTAAAACGGCTTGCATGCTCTTCACAGGCGTCTAGAAACGGCACGTGTGCAGCTGGGCACTCTAAACACGGAAAACTTCATTATCTCTCACGCTTGTCAAGATAGCGGTTACGGTTGACGTCTGCTCTGACGGCAGAAGTTTCGTTCCCAAGGCCTTGGCCTATAACATGCTGTGGCGGACACTTCCGCAACAACTGTGCATGATCGAAAGCAGGGACGACTAGTCTATAAAAGACAAGTGCGTGTTTCCGAGCTCTTGAATGAGTTAAGAACCTAAGAAAATGTGTTGTAATGTTCCCCCTGGTGCATAACGGGAACGGTATACTTCACAGGACGGCGACCTCGGCCGCTGGTCTGTGCAAATTTGCCCTGTCGGTGTAAATAAAAGCTACCTCGGAACGTGTTTGTAAATTGGAACGATTAGACCGTTTGTAGTGCAGCGACCCAAGAAGCGCCACGACAGGGGGATCCTACTCTTGCGTGCAAGGAGAGTGTTACATTAGAGGCAACATGGCTGCATTGCGTGCGCTGCTCTTCATTTTTACCCGCTTCAGCTTCATAGTTAGCATTTCTTGCATGTGTAATGTAGGGAATCGGAGCTTACCGTAGGCGTTGCCATCCTCCGAGGTGCCCCCGATGGCGCCGTTGCTAAAAAGTTGTAAGTGGTAGCCTGTCCGACAGTACAGCTGCTTGGTCCTGTTATTGGAGCCCAGGTGCGTGTAGGTACTTGTAAAGTCTACCTGGCGTGGCGTGCGTGACCTGGGCATGGGCTCTGCAGGCTGCGCGGGGAAGCCGCTACAAAACTCCGTCAGAAAGTGGACGACGAGGGTGCACAGCAGAAAGACTGAAGTGGTGATTTCCATCCCTTCGCGTGAGTAGGTCTCTGTCAGACGACCCACTTGACCGCCTCCCGCCGATGAGACCCGGGGCCAACCGCGGTGAGGCGTGCAACATGCAACCGACACTGTCGGCAATTGGGGCGCCGCATTCTTTATAAGTACGTTACCCCACCCGCTACAATGTAGACTCTGGCTGGATAAAGGGATGGCACACACAAAAAAATCAGCCCAGGGCGATCTTAATTTGATTGAAATAAATGAGACAGATGATTACGACAATTGAGAAATGCCATAAATGGCAGGCCACGACAGATCCCTCCTCTGCAAACCTCACCCCAGAAACGATACACTCTCCAACCCCGGACCGCAACAAATATCGTCAAGTTCTCTCACCATCTTTTATCGCTTTATCTTGAAGCGGTTGTCACCCTCCCAGGGCAAAAACATGCCTGTGAAAAGAGCGTCTTGCTACCCAGGCCGAGCTGGCGCAGAGGACATGCTGTAATTAAGACCAATTACACACGCGAAGTCCTAGCCGCTGAAATGAACCGTGGGGCGATGACGGCACCACCTTATTACTAAGTGCGCGCCTTTTGTCAATTGTGTGTGAGAATGAAATGATACCGGGCAGAGGTTGTTCTTGCAATTACCTCCTTTTCGCGTAACAAATTGCCGAGTAGATGTCCGTGGAACTGGGGGGTACCACTTGTGGTTTCGTCCAGGCGGGGTGGGAGAGGGCACAAATGAAAGACTGTGCCCACCGTCACCTGGATGCGCGGTAGTATAATTGTACGGCAGGGTACAAAGTAAATGTTAATGCTTAACTCGAACATCACCTGTCTTATCTGTTGTCAATCTGGGGCGCTATTTTAGGGACTTGCTTTGAAGGGTGTCTGAACACATGTGAGAGTTAAGGCAACTTTCTGGAGGGCTTTTCATGCCGGTTAACTGGTCTTCATTAGAGGGACAAGACAGCTCGTAAATACAGAGAAGGAGGAAGGTGGGGATTTTGAGATTATCTGATGTAAAAAAAGTTTGAATAACTTATTCTGGAAATACTAAGAAGCCAAACAGCAGCCGGATAGCAGCGCATGGTAAACTGAAATATCAATATCCTCCGTGCCATTTGCCATGGGTTTTTATGTGCATCACAACGAAGACCATAGTATTCCAACAGACGTTCCACATATGCAAGCGGTTGCAAGCAGGTGCCAGACATACTTGTGGTTCCCGTGATCCCCAAAGATAGATACATCTGTATGTACATTACAAAGAAAGTCTGGGATGTGGACTTCCACTTGATCGAAGCCTATCCGCTGGATTTTCTTAAGTACGTTGTACAACATGTGTGGGAGCGGCTACGGATCACTGAATTGGCTGTCGTATTAACCTTTCTGGCGGTGGATTAGTGTTCCCTCCCAGTCACTCTGACACATACACGTAATGATTCATAACAAATCGTCTGGACGGTTTTTGAGTCAGATTGCACCCGTTTATATATGATTAAAAACCACATGTAAGTGTGGCGTTTATCCATGAGTCACAAACCCCCACCTTTTCACAGGTAGACTCACGCGTTTGGCCCGCAGATGCGACGACCCACTCGCTCGCGCCATGCGCACATTTCACCTCGCTTCACCTCATTTTCTTCACCGCATTCAGAAAAAGACTGTGAAGAGGCAAGGCCACAATTAGAGGGGTGACGGGCCACTGTAAAGCCTCACACGTACGGTCTCTACTTGTGCACGTACAAAATGACCCTTTACGTGTTTGTCTGTCTGGTTGTTAATAGGCTAAGCGACCTCCAGAAAATCTAAAGAATTTCTGGTGTACAAAGAACCGTAAGCGGCCCACCAAAGATGCCTCCCGGCTAAAATCTGGGAAAGACCCCTCGCTTGCGTTAGCGACAGTGATAGCACAATTTAGTGGGACAATCACCTGGATACCTGGCGCATGGCCCCGAGCGTCTCAGGTGACGTTTCAGACACACACGCACGTTACTGATGACGATAGCTCAGGAGATCCACGGCCAGTGACGTGTTGGTCTTTATACCTGTTTCCATGATGTAGAAATAATCTGGAATTGTACAACAAAGATTCTGAACTTTCATCGACATGATCATCGGCTAAAGAGCTAAATCAGGTGTTTATTGGAGTAATGTTACCCAGCTTCCCAAGCGACGTTTGTGCTGTGCTGTGATGTTATAACGTCACTTTTTTGTGCGACAAAGACGTTTACATATAAATCACATGCTTATATTGAATATTGATTGAAAATAAATTGACAACCTACTGGTGATTGATATTTGGTGAATGATCATGCGAATTAGGAGCATGACTAGCACTACATGACTATCACTTGTCTTCCTTTAATACTTTCTTTGGTCGAGCTCCCGCAGTTGAAAGTGCCGTCCACTCACCTGCCTTGCGATATTAATTCGCTAGGTGGGGAACATATATAGCTCCCTACACGTAAAATAGCTATGGCATATCCTCGGCGATGGATAAAATAACCGTGGGTGCCATAAAGCTATATCATCGTTACATTGATCCCAGCACTGAGTTACACGCCAATTGTTGGTGTCAATACTGAACCGGATCTCCAAGTTAAATAGGAATCTAACTACATATAACTACATTGCACCAAAATTAAAAAAAAAAAAGAAACTCGGGGTTGAACTGAACTGATATGAACTGAACGCGCTGAAATGAGCATGGGATTCATAATGCGATTTTCTGGAAGTTGTTACTGTGTATCATAAAGTACTCTCATGTACATATTTGTATCCCGTGAAAAAAAAAAAAACTCAGGAAGGATGCTAGATTTGTGTGAGGAAGAGAGTGGGAAAAACTTTAATATTGCACCTTTCCTTGATTTGCCTTTTCCCAATTTCTTCGTAAGCACCTGTTTTCTGGTAGTAACTCCATACACCTGCATGGTTTCTTTGATTGAAGAGCGAATAATCATACATTTGTCAATTTACCGCTTATCGTGATATTGTATACATGTACGTGCCATGTTTCATCGTTGATCGATTGACCGTGAACGACCCAGTTATCATGACGTCAGAACCGCGCCCCCTAGCACCACAGCACGTGATCACAGGATGTTCGATCACATGAGAGCGGACGGATGGAGCAGACCATTATTTTGAGGGGGTCACATGTAACATTTCTTTTTTTGTATCAATACAAAGAAAAGAGCTCCGTATAACACACACCCTCTACAGATGCAGTGCATTTGTATTTGATCATACAGTGGTATACTTAAAGCAATATTAACCTTTTGATGATTTCAAAGTTATTGTTTATGTTTATTTTTTGTTTATTTTCATTTTACGCCCTATATCATAATGGACTAAGCAAAGTGGTGGAATGCGCGGTGTACAAGGTAAGTTCGACAAGGTTCGACAGGATTTTCCTACATTTCTAGAACTTAACACACCTGGAAGGAACCTACACCAGTAAGGGTGATTAATGTGTTTGTCGTTTGTGTGAAACTGCCGTCATTGCGGACCAAGGAGGGTCTGAGAAGCGGGATTCGGGCGACTTCCGAGAAAGGGTGGGAGGGGCCAGACAACTAACGGTGTCCTCTCATCTTATCTAGTGTTGAAGCTTGGTAAACATGGCCTCAAAACAGTTAACCATAGATCGGAGATAGATATAAAGATTTTTGCACCCTGTAGCTCATTTTGAAGTCACATCTCTGAATAATTATTGTTGAAGTCTGTATGTGGATGTAAGTTATCGCGCTAATTCTGCATTTTGGAGAGGGGGGGGGGGCAGGTTGCCTTGTCGAAAATCGATCAAATATTTGTTTTGACTCAACAAGCAGCTCTAGTTTGATGATTTTATTTGCTTGTTTCTTGAGGGATTGTGTCTGATTACACCACTTGTACATAAACCTACCGATGGAAAAATTGCATAATCGCCTTCACCATGTGTTGTTGTTGTTGTCCTTGTTTAACGTCTATTTCACCGCTAGACTGGTCTCTTGGTGCTTTTTCTGCTAGGTGCTCTTTGGTTTGTTGACCTCACCAGGATTTGTACTTTATAATAATGGAAAGGAAAAATGGTGACCTTTGTCATATGTTCAATATGTTGCTTTCCAGGCATCCGCAGTCAAGACACGGGTGTAACCAGTAGCCAAAACGTGTAAAACTGTTGCCATGGACACAGAGGATGAAACCTCCATTCCTGCTGTGGGCATAATTTCTCCACAGGATGACAGTACTGCCACGTCCGTCCAACACTTGGTCAGTCAACAGGGAAATACCTGCACTTCTGCAAATGGCTACACGGGGGAGCAGTTTCCAGAGAAGCACACGAGGGTACACCTGGAAATTGTGGAAAAGTTGATGAAGGAGAAGGAAGATCTGGAAATGGAGCTGCACATGCTCACCAAACAACTGGAGAAAGAGCGCATCAACTACCAAGAAAGACTCCAGTCAAGAGACATGGGGCTGAGGGCTAAAGACATCATTATAGAGGACATGAAGAACTGTGTGAAAAGTAAAGATGAAGAGATCAGACAAGCACATCTGAGTGTTGCACCCAAAGACAAAGAAATTGCGAACCTTAAAGAAATGCTGAAAGCTCGGGACTTGATTCTGCAGGGTATGCAGAAGTCTATAAAGGAAGGGGATAAAAAAGTTGAAGCTAAACAAAAAGCTGTGCTGGAGAAAGAAGGCCACAAAAAGGAGCTTGAAATGCAGCTTAGGAAGGCAGAAAGTGACAGAAAGATTATTCAAGAGAGGCATGACAAGCTGATACGTCAGATGAGAGATACGGCAGTAAGGAAGTTGAAATTTTCCACAGAACTCGACGCCTTGAAGAAAACGATAGCACAAGAGCAGGAAGAAAGGTCAACAAGGTTAAATGAGGGGTTGGACTCGTTGTCGAGTGTGTTTAACATGATGTGTGACTTTGTGGAGGAGCTGCACTCCGCTGAGGTGACAAACGGAGCTGAGGACTCAACAGTCTCCAGAACTGTCATCTCCATGGCCCTGGAAGCAGAGGTGAGGAAGGACTGGATGCTGGGAGAGATGGAGAGAATACACTCCCTATTCAACGGGCATGTGGCAAAACTGATCGAAAGGATGGAGCAGAGGGAACAGCAGTTACATGACGACCTCTGCAGGATGTCACATGAAGGTCAAACAGAAGTCAAAGTTCAGGAGATAAACAAGAGGTCAGATGGTAACCACAAGAATGAGAAAGAAGATGTAAACAAAGCATCTGCAGGTTTGCCTCTTGCTGATGCAGATAAAGATGCAGACGAAGATGACACAGAAGAAGCTGTTGAGGCAGAAGACAACAATCTTACAGACGGCCCTGGGACAGAGACTAACTCTCCTTCCCAGGGAGAACAATCAGAAACCAAGAGCAGAAGAGTATCAAAAGGCTGGTCCAGCTTTACAGGACGGTTCGGGAAGATGTTTCAGTCTCAGAGCAACTAGTGCCAAATTTCTGTTCCAGATAGTTTCCATTCAAAATGGACCAATGGTTACATAGGACATTGGATCTCAGGGCCTCTTTTGGGCAATAATGTTGTGATTAATAAATACTGCATGTGATTGACTAAGGGACTGATGATGTGAGTGACAGGAAATAGTTCACTGAAGGTAGTTTCTTCTCATCTACATCATTGTGCAGAAATGATGTTCAAGTCACAAGCCATATTTAAAGTAGTTATATGTAGCCACATTAAGTATACTGATTTATTTCTACTACATATGCACTGCCTTCAACTTGTACTCATGCAGGCCATACATGCTGAAACCACAAATTTAGATACATGTGTGGTGAGCACAACATAGAAATTACATGTAATATGTCTGTGTATATTTGTGAAATAAACCAATGTGGAATCGAGGATTGGATGTCCAAAGTATTGAGTTACTAGTCTGTTCTTTGATGCAGCTCTGTGGTGAAAAGTTAGTCTGGAGAAATCACACAAAACATATTTGTTTTGAAGATAGTTTATAGTAGAATGCTGAAATCAATACAAACGTACATTCCAAGTTTAATGCCTCTACATTCTGCAGTATTCTTCAATCCATTTCTAACATTTCTGTCAGCAAGTGCATACACACTTTATTTCTGTGTATTCTATACTGTTAAAAATTTCCTGCTTGGTGATGAAGACTGTCATGATTAGAATTTCCTCGACTTCACTCCTTCCGCACTGCAATAATGACAGATCACAGTTTCGGGCAGGGGAAAATGGTAATCTATACTGTATTTCTGTGTTGTTCAAGTTTCATTCAGCAGAATTCATTGAAAGAACTTGAACAATGCTATGTAACAAGATTTACAGTTTTAAACAGGCATTACAATCATTGTTGCCTCCTAAATTCAGTGGTTATCAGTATATAATGGAGTGTTGTATGTCTACATTCTCTTGGTGTGACGCTCTAAAGTTAGCAACAAGTTGTTCCAAAGAGAAAATTCACTGACTCTAATAATTTACTCCATAATGACCTGTTTACAGATCGTCAGTAGCAGCTCCCATTCAAACTGTTGCACTGTTCTTCAGTTGGGTGGATTCCAAGTGTTTGAGCAAACCCTTCAAACAAAACTTCCCCAGTCTCGTCCCCAGCTCTTTCCCCCCACGCTTTAAATTTTTGTAACTTTCTTGTACATCAAGATAACGGTGTGTAGACAATGCAATATTATGTACTGTATCTCAAAAGACTTTACACTTGCTCTAAAAAAAACTACAATGCTATTTTCTAATCAGCTATGCATGGGTAACACTGATTCACTCTAGAAAAAAGTATTGAAACAGAACACTGATGCCACATGATGTAGAATAAAGACTCCTTCTGCAATGTATGTTGGAAAGTAATCCAACGGTGTGCTGTACAGAAAGTTCACTTTTTCAGGGATATGAGTCCTAGGATTCGGTATTGGCACACGATCAGTGTCGGCTGTGTCTATGTACATATTTGTGCCAGAATCTCTCAACGTGTCTCAGTGGTCCAAGTGACTTTGTAGGAGGCAAAAAAGGACCTTGTAATCATCAATGTAAGTCTTTGTAAGGGTCAGAGTTCACCAGCAGATCACTTCCTGCCTTGCCTATACCAGGGTACCGACTGACTGGAACTCGAACCCTTCTTTTTGGCAAGGTACTTCTCCATCGCGCGGTATTTTTCCACATACTGACGCACCAGCCGGCGAATCTTCACCGGATCAATCTTGCCAGTTTTTGTGTGACAGACCTGACAATGGGAAACACAGAACAATGTCATACATGGCAAATAGACTTACTAGATCATACTATATTACCCTGCAACCTCAAACAGTATGGAAGAAGTTAAAAAAGATCACTACTGTATCAGAGATAACTGACCTAGTTATTGTTTCAAATAACTGTCCTAAGATACACATGACAAGCATTCAAACAACTGGATAGGTTTTGAGAATGGTCAGATGCTTTAGATAGCATCCACTACCTTTTGTGAGTGATACAAAAGATATTAGTAGATGTCCTACGGTTTACAAACTCTATCCAGTTGCTTGACGAATCTTCATCAACATAACTATCCTAAAAGCTTTTGAGATTGTATGAAACGCATTGGAGTACAGCTATTCAAAATGTTGGATTACTGCAGATACTTGTTTTCTCAACTGATAGATGCTGCACAAGTCACTTTGAATGCTTGAATCCTCAGCTCACCTGTACAACTGATTTCTTCAGGATCTCCTTGTACTGCTCTTTGTTCACCTTCTTGGCCTGGTAGAACGGCTTGAGGGCGAGCTTGACCTCCTCGGCCACACGCTCCTGACGGTTCAGCTTCTCCAACATCTGCTGTAAACATGGAGTCATCAGAACAAGCTTTTATCCAACAACAGGCTTTATCATGAGGGGGTGTCTTGAGTTCTTAAACTGGATTACCTTGCCATACATGGGTGAAATCAAAGGGTCATCAACAACATTGAAGACAATTCCACAGATATATGAAAAAAAACCCACATATCTAAAGCCTTTTATGACAGGTTCTAGTGAGAGTTGCAGTTCAAAATGTTTATCTTAAGACTTTCACCTGTCCTACAATTTTTATCCCCTCCAGTAGTATGTAGGCCAAGAATTAACATGTACCTCAAAGGTAATTTCTGGCTCGTATTCTATCTCCACAACATAGCCATGTATAACCTTTGCGCTGGACTCACCTTTTCCTTGATGTCCATCTCCACAGCTGATGACTCGATGTTTTCATCCATGTCATCCCTCCCAGACTCCTCCACATCCCTCATCTCCACGTCTTCCGGAGACGTGGCCTCGATCGTCACGGTGTGCTGCCCCCCACCCGTGCCTGTCGTGGCTGGGCCAGAAGGGACGCCTGCGTTTGGCTTCTGTGCTGTCAGGACCCCCAGCACGGTGAGGAGGGACTGGGGAAGCGTCAGCTGTGGTTTGATCTCTGGCGGCCTGAGGGGCTCCAGCACAGGAAGGTTGCTCCTCTCTCCGCTGGCTCTCGACAACTTCTCCTCACGAGGGTCGTCTCTCGAGCTGCTGTTACTGTTGGACAGTTGCCCCTGGTCCACCCCTCGGTGATCCTTGTCCATTCCTCCCGGAACCAAGAATCTAGACAGCGTAGCAGAGTCACCTTCATCGCTGTCTTCATCCTTACTGCCCGGCTGTGACTGGTCTCCATTTTTCTGTTTGGAGTACTCTGGTGTCCGAGGTCCCTCTCTCTCCACACGGGACCGGTGGTCCCTGTCCAGACCACCTGGAGACAGGAAACTGGAGAATGGAAGGACATCATCGTCTTGTTCCGCGTTGGAGACTTTTCGAACGGTAGACTGTAGACGGGGCTTGCCTACTTTTCTGAGTTCCTCCATTAGCGTTCCCGACTTCACCTTTTCAACTTTCTCCTTCTTCTGATCGTCTTTGGCTTTCCTGTAGTCATGGTCGCCGTAATTGTACAGCTTCTCATTTTTCTCTGCAATCTTTTCTGCCAATGTCCTACTGTCTGATTTTGGAGGTTCACTCAGCCTTTCCTCCCTTTTGTATTCTGGAGACTTTTCCTTGGGTTTTTTGTACTCTTGAGGAGAGCCTTCCTTAGATCTTCTCTGCTCCCTCCCTTTTCCGCTGTTACGCTCCTTTGATCTTCTATCACCATCCTCATGTTTTCTCTCCCTCTTCTTTTCCTCCTTCTTTCTATCTCTGGACGATCCCCTGGACCAGTCAGACTTATCACTATCATTCTTTTCTCTTCTACCTTCCTTGTGGTACTTTCTCCTTTCTCTGTCTTCCTTGCCTTTACTCTTTGAGGATGGAGCAGAAGAATGCTGACTGCGTATCCGAGACCTGTCCTTGGATTTTGACCTACGTGTTCTTTCTGGGGAATTTTCCTCTCCACTGGAAATAGTTATTACAGAGCTGGAGCTATCCTGTCGATGTCTCCTGTAACTTCTGTGTGATCTGTCTGCCCTTCCCTCACCCTCCTGCTCGAGAGAGCTAGACCTGTCTACCCTGAGGCTTTCATCTCTTCTTTTCTCTCGTTCTCTGGACTGCCGGCGAGAGCTTGAGCGCTTTGCCTTCATCCTTTTCCTACGACTACTGTTACTCACCGACACATCTTCCTCAGCATCTGATTTACGCTTCTTTGCCTGTTCCCCGGTGTCTTTTCTCTTCTCCCTATCCCTTTTCTTCTCTTTTGTGCGTTCTTTTTGGTGCCCTTCTACTGTTGAGTCTCTTCTTCTTTTCTTCCCCTTATACGATGAAGACTTGTCTTTTGCCTTCTCTTTTTCACGGCTTGTAGTTACTGTCTGTCGTATCTTGGGAATCTTGGGTAGGTCCATGATGTTTGGCAGTGGTCTTATGTCTAGTGTGTCTTCATCAGAAGAATCCCATCCTTCTTGGCTTGTCGGCCTCTCAGCATGCGTCACACGAGATGTGAAGTAAGACACATTCTTGTCACCTTCTGTAGCTGCTTCTGTCTTAACCTCTGCAGGTGCTGAATCACCTTTATCTCCACTTCTTCTTTCCACAGGCTGAGATTGTCTTTCCTCTGCCTCGTTCTCTACATTTTCTACATCATGCAGCTCCAAGCCAGAGTTCACATCCCCCGAGTCTAGCACCAGAACATCCTCATACAGTGCCTCCCTTTTGGAATCCGCCTCTGCTGGCTTCTCTTGGTTTACATCAGCGCTACCTTCTGACCGTTCCTTGTTTGGAGACAGGCCTGAAAACATGTCTAATACTGCTTTGCTGGATTTGGATGTGTTGGAAGACTTTTTACTCTCCACCTGCTGTGTTGGTTCAATATTGGGAGTTTCTACAGCTGCAGTATCGAAAGTCTCCATGGCTACAGGGCTAGCAGACATTGCAAACGTCTCAGGACTTTTTTGCAGGGGAAACTCATCCAGCTCCTCCTCGAATTGGAAGTCCTCGATGCTCTCATCTTCAGTCATCCCCTCCGCCCTGCTCCCCTCTGCAACGGTGGTGTCATCCTCCTCTTCTGTCTCTTCTCTGTCCATCTGTGTAGACAAGTTGTCCAGATCGATGTGCAAGCTGTCTACCCCAGGGCTGTCCATCCCCGCTGGTTCTAAATCCAAGCCACCCATGTCAGCCATGTCATTGCTGTCCTCCACCTCCCAGGGTTCCTTAGACGTACCAGCGAGGTCATTGTTGTTTGTTTCTGACTCGGGAGACGGGTTCGACTGTTCTTCATCCTCCTCCTCGGGTGTCGGACTGAAGGGGTTGTACTCCACCGACCCGCTACCCTCCTCTCCGTGATCAGGGGAGGCCGTAGGGGAGAAGGGATTGTACTCCTCCTCAGCACCAGAGCTGTGTGAGGATGTGTTCAGCTTGTCCTCCATCCCGGCAGCACCCTCCTGTGGCTCCTCTCTGTCAGGCAGGTCAGTTGTAACGGAGCCCTGTACTGGACTCGTATCTGTGTGTGGCAACGATGACTTGATGTTTATCTGTATGGGTTTCCACTGTCTTTGTGAGTGTGTGAAGAGCCTACTACTGCTTTCCTCTGCTGAACTGTTTGATTCGTCTTTCGAATCCTGTTGGGGCTTAAAAGAGTCCATGCTCTCAGATTTTCTTTTTGAAGGCCCTTCCTCCTTTTCATCATCACTGGTGTTACTATTTGGCTCGTTGCCAAGACAACCAGTTGTTAGGGAGGTGGCTCCTTGGTTACCAAGTGGTCCCCATGGGTGCTGCCCATCCTGAGATGACCCAGAGGTTGCAGTTGAAGACCCAGAAGTGATGGGTGATGTAGTAAAGGCTGTGCCTCCTTGCTGGGAACCTTGGTTGTTGTGGCCTGAGGACGACGTTCCCGCCGAACCCTGAGACTCCGGGGGAGATCCAAGGGCTGACTGGTTCGATGGGACACCGTTAGTCGCCCTGTTGGGTCTGTGCTCCCCCCTGGGTGCAGCCCGAACAGTCCCCCTGTTGGTGCTGGTGGTGGCAGTACCATTTGTGTCTGTCGTACAAAAAAATACAAGAAAGAACAGTGAAAACCATGTACCTCTGTGATAAAAACTTTCAATTAACTGCTCTGTGTGTAGTTTACTTATTCCATCTTGTGTACAATTCTTAATCATAATATGCAATTAGATATGCAAATTAATACACTGCAGAATATGCTGGATCAAAAGTATCGACATTCTTGGTCAAGGTTGGACTTCAGAAAAGCTACCACACATAGACTCTGAGCACCATGAAACATGCAGTTCCTTAGGTCAGGTACATATTGGAGTAAATCTGGTACAAGATGAGGCATCTGTATATCCAGCTGTGTACGACTCTGACCTGTCCTGCCGTAGGAGAGAGTCCCGTCCCTGTTGATCCTGACATCACTGCTGGGCACGTGTAGCAACTCCTGCTCGGCAAAGATGGATCCAAGGATGTCCAGGGTCGCGTCGGCGGTTGCGTGGGTCGGAGAGGACGCCAGCTCACTGCAGGAACAGTTTTGTCAATTGTCCAGACAGGTATACAAACATATAGGCAACTCCTGTTAACATATCTTCTCCCAGCCACTCCGAAAATCTCCAAGCTAACACCTGCACACTTCTGTGCACCATGCAGTTTTTACTGTGCTATTTAACTTCCAATAGGCTACATTGTCCAGTGGTCAGGCAGCACGGAGACCTTTTAGACGGCAAATGTTTATACTCAAATACCATAAGAACCTGGCTTTCTATACATTTTTACAGTAATGAATTGAATGGTTAGACTTGTCTGTTTTAGGTACAAACATTTCTGCAGTAGAAGTTGTTTAATTGCACACCCCATTTGCCAGTGTATTCTGTGCAACAATGCAATTATCCAGCTTGACTGCACCGGTTTTTGATTTTGTGATCATCTGCAATCAACAGAAGTGTGTGGTAATCCGTTGTGCAGTTAACTGGCTTCTACTGTATTATGATTCATACCACTCACCTTGCTATTCCAATGGGCATGGCCCTCCTGACAGGTCGATGTGACCTGAGAGCAGACTTAGACAGCATCTGGGCACGCCTGTGTCTGCTGGTCACAGGGACAGCTGCAGCGTCAGGGAAGGTTCCCTCACTGGGGAAAACATCACAAACTTTAAAGACTCTAGATATGTGATGCTACGACATGGAGCAGTTTCAAACATCACAACAATTTGTTGCTGAGTGATTCAACCCGTAGAGAATGGATGATATCCTCTTCCTCATAACTTATGTACGTGTATGTAAGAAGTAATCCTGCAATGGCGATGTAGAATTCTAAAGGCTAGATAAGATCAGGATACCTGAGTTTACATTGCTGCGTAGAAAAATAAACCCAAAATTGATTGAGAGCTTTTATGACGTTGTTTGATATATGTCACCGGGAATGTAGTTTATTTATATAAGCTCCATCCCTAAATACCTGTCTTCAAAGCAGTGCAGACCGTTGGGATCCCCAAACACCATCAGAGGCTTCTGTACAAAATCTGCTTTCCTGTCGCCTGCCTTCTTCACTGATGGAACTGAACTTCCTGCAACACAACATGTCCCAGAATGAGAGTCAAACTAAGATATCAGGTAGATGGACAGCTGGAGAAAAGAATTTGGAACAGCAAGCAACGATGAAAGCAAGAAGAAAGTGCTTTGATCTGTTAGCTTCAAGAACAACTTCAAATGGAGACAGGTTACATGTATATATTGACCTTAGACAGAAGAGAAATTTTCCTCGTGTAATATGCAAACATGCAGGTACCTGGTATGGGCCTCCCTAGTTGCAGCCTCTCTGCCAGTCGCGACTTGACAGATGTGGGAGTTTCCTTCTTCACTACCACTCTCTTAACCTTCCTTCCCTTCCTTCTCTTCTTTCTCCTCCTTCTCTTGACTGTTGTTCCTAGATAGTTGAATGAAGGAAGGAAACACAAATAATTGACCAATTGGACTAGAATTTGCAGAAGCTCCACATTCTGGCTTTAGTTGGTATTGCAGCTTGAAGAAATAATGTATTAGGAACTGGACTTCTCCCAACAGAGTGCATAGCCGCATAAGCGTATGGGTAGGTAGCATGCGTAGTCCAGTGGCT
The DNA here is from genome assembly GCF_000003815.2 of Branchiostoma floridae. Taxonomy (NCBI): domain Eukaryota; kingdom Metazoa; phylum Chordata; class Leptocardii; order Amphioxiformes; family Branchiostomatidae; genus Branchiostoma; species Branchiostoma floridae. Next base: position 9,783,220 of record NC_049982.1, read on the forward strand.
AGTGGCCCTGCCTCTGGAACTAGAAGCTGTGAGTTCAATTCCGGCTGTGTCGCTCGCCCGACATGCACGCCACCAAAAAGGTTTGCAGTCCTTAGGACGGTACGCTAAGCTGTGGTCCACTGTTTATTGTGCTTGACAAAAAGAGCTAAGGGAATTTCCCCGGTACAATGAACCGGTAAGTACTGTACATATCGTCTGTCCTCTCTGTCACAACCAGTGGTAGACTAGTTCTTCAGTGAGCTAAAATTGGATCGAGATCACTTTCTTTCTTTTCCCACTACCTGATACCCAGACCGGTTGGTAAAGTAACACATACCAGTTGTGGTCGTCTTCCTCTTTGTCCCCCGCTTCCTGGTGGTTGTTGTGGACCGTGAACGTGTGGTTTTCCGTCGGGTTGTTCCACGCCGTCTCCCCCGTCCCCTGCCCCTGCCTCGTGACGTGGACCTTGACGTGCTATGTCCTCGGGCAGAGGTGGAGCGCCCCCTGCCTCGGCGGGATGCTGACCGCGGCCCTGATGGCTGTGAGAGTCATTCACCATTAGTAATACAATAACCATACCTTAGCGCAGGGCTGTCTCCAGGTTTAAATTTTTTTTGGCCCACTCTTGATTGGGAGCCAATGTTGTTAATTTTTTGGGTTAATATGTCAACTTAAAAAGTACATTTTCAACAGTATCATGTCATTTTTGGGATGGATGGGGCAAAATCATTTTCCGTCCCACCAAGCAAAGTTACATCCCAAGACGGAAGGATGCATCCTGGAGACTGCCCAGCCTTAGTGTCTAATCAAACGTAAAACTTTTGACATCTATATAAGCAGATGCACCCAGGAGCCCCCCTATTTCTAGTTTTATAGCTGTATACTTGTGTTTAGCATGTGCCAAATTAATGACAGACTGATAAATTACTGAAAATTTTTGTGAAAATTGAAGGTTTGTTTTGTCTTTTCAAGTACTTGTAGTGCCTACTAGAATTTGGTTGTTTGAAGACTTAAAAACTGTTGTTACCTGTGCCCTTGACCGGGCAGCTCGGACGCGGCTCACCCGCGCGCGGACTCGTTCGCTAGCCATGGTGCGTGCGATAGCCCGGCGAACAGGCAGCACAGGCAGCAGTATTGTTTGTGCCACCTCCTCCTCCTCGTGAGAACTCTCTGTGTCAACAGGTTTAAGGTTATGAAAAGTATGCCTATGTGACTATCTTAAACTGAAACAATTCTGTTATTCATTCAGTAGGTCTCTAAGTACTGACAGTGGTCTTACAACAACTTAGATCTATGACTGGGTATGATATCCACATTGGGCAAAAAGCATGTTTATACAATACTTCTTACACTCAGCTAAGTCTAGGATGAGTACATAAATTGTGTTTTCAAATAACATGACATGTATGACAATCTCACCAGGTGGGGCACAGTGTGGACAGAACCATTCCTCAATAGGGACAGCATCTAAAGGGGGAGTAAGGCACTCCATGTGGTATCTGTAAAAACACAAGAGATGTCGGCCTCTAAGCAAAGGTCTCGATGCAGACAAGGTATCAAGTTCAATGTGGTTTTGCTTGAGTTTAAAACCAAAGTTTCAGATGACCTAACAGAAAGTTAACATCTTTTTTTCTAGTAACTTCTCTATTCTATACCAAAAAAAGTGCATACTTCAAAGTGATACTGACCTCTGGCAGCCAAACCCTTCCCATCATGTAAGTAAAACAAATACCCTACTATGTCACAGTTGTGGACATTGAAGTATCTTATAGATCCACATAAAAGGTAACTAGGCAGAAGTGTTCTATAGAACATGATTGTTATACCTGACTAACAATTGAGCTACCATTTCCTTACTTAATAATGGTTGTGCCATTTCACACTTAAACAATGGTATTGTCATGTCTTACTGACTCAACAATAGTGTTGCCATGTATAACTGAACAATGTTATTTCCCTGTCTCAATCCAACAATGACTGTGTTAAAAGAAACAAGTGTGTAGATACAGGTGTCCCACTCAGAAATCCTTTTTCCTCACCCAGCATCACAGCTGTCACACAGCAGCATTCTGTCCTCATTGGTGGGCTGATGGCACACCTGGCAGTACGTGTTATCCTCCTCCTCCTCCTCTGCAGCATCCGCAAACTGGTTCACATCACTCACCTTCAGCTGGGGAAAAATAGCAACAGCAACAGGGTCTAGGAGGGTTCTTCTATTACTTCCAATTCACTTGAAGTGCAAGTTGTATAACTATCAGGGACGGAATGATGGAGGGTTTACTGAGACAGTTGTACTGTAAACCTTGAAATGTTTGTAGTGGTTTTATTTTTGTGGCAACCTCTCCACAGCACAGCATATATGAGTTTCTACGGCACAGCATATATGAGTTTCAAATGTATTAGTACAGTACAACACAATTGTTTCAGTTGCAAACTAAGAACATTGCTAAAACCTCCTTTCCCTTCTACCACAAATTCTTCTTCGATTATTTGATGTGTGCTTGCAAGGAAATATCCAAATCCATTTCCCATGTGCCATATTTTACTGGATCCTCTTACCTTTTTGATGACCTTGCCTCCCAACTTGGGTCGTACCAAAACGGTGTTGAACTGTTTCCGGTCAACTGGACAGGAATTTGTATTCTGCAAGTAAGATACACCATGATAGTTATTCAACAGCATAGCTTTACAGTTCTTCACTAATTTTACAGAAAGAATAGGATGGATTTTTAAAAACAAAAATGGCATGTATACCTTAGACCACTCGAGAATACAGTCGATACAGAAGTTGTGTTGACAGTTCACGGGTGTTCCGACCTCCTGCAGTTCAAACTCATTCAGACAGATGGGGCAGCTCTCCACTTCCTCATCAACTGCATCATTGGTTGCATTTGTTTTTCCTGTACAAACAACAAATTGTTGACCTACTTTCCTTGCAGCCTTTATTTCCTTCCTAGAAGCAAATAAATTTGTCCTCGCTTCTCTCTCGCAAAGCTTTTATTTGGAGTAACTGTGAAGGGCAAACTGTCAGTGCTACCCAGAGGCAAAGACTGTTGAAGGAATCTTGAATTTATATAGCTGGTGCATTTGCATTGATGATGCCTCCTTCCCTTTTCTTATCTTTCCTTCTCTATCAGGAAAGTTGCCTCAACTTTTCTAGCACGATACATTCAAATTTCTGCAAAATTTATAATTCAAATCTTTGCCATGATTATGCCTGCCTCCTTTTTTCATATCTTTCCCTCCCTTTCAGGAAAGTTGTTAGACTTCTCCTGACAACAAACATTCTGCCTCCTTGATTACCATTCACTTCCTCATCTTCTTGTCCATCTTCCTCAGCCTGTCCATCTTCCTCCTCTTCTTCATCTTCCTCTCCCTCACTTCCTTCCTCTTCCTCCCCACTGTCCTCCTCCTCCTCATCATCATCAACACTGTCCTCATCCTCCTCATCATCATCACTGTCTTCCTCACCACTCTCAGAGCCTGATTCATCTTCCTCCATCTCTTCTGTACAGGTAAAACATGATGTTAACAGATTGGCCATTCATTGGCCATTCGGTACATGTTGTATAATGTAGCAGTAGTTGTAGTGGTGGTATCCAGTATTTGATTATACTGCTGAAGCAGTGAAGGGTCCCTGACATGGGTCGGCAGCAGTCGGTTAGTCTTACAGAACAGTATTTTCTTTCTTTCAGACTTTGTTACACTAAGAACTTAAAGTTAATCCTACAGATATTTCAAACAAAGTTCACTTTAATCTTACGTTACACTGCATACCAGGGGTATATGCAATACATATCCCTTACAAAAAATAAGCAATAGAATGGCCTCACTAGGCTGTTAGTTCATCTTTTTTGTATAAGTCGAAGAATCTCACCATCGTCTTCCAAATCTACTGCTCCATCTGACTCCCCTTCTGAGACGTCATCTGTCAGGAAACTCTGACGCCCAGCCTTCCTCCTGCCGTGGCTGGGGAACTCCTCTGACGAGCTGTCCTGGTCATCCATTGTGAAGTAACCTTATAACCTGTACGGGGACAGAACTAAATTTTACCATTTTCAAATCTTTTGGGCTTTCAAAAATCCTCAGTTAACACACATTGAAATTATTCTGAATAACAAAACAGCTGTAAAAATGTTCTCTACTAAAACAAGCATGAGGATGTAACAAGAAATAATACATGAATTCCATATCATAATAATAAAAACTCTAATAAAAAAACAAATATTCTTTCCATTGTGTTATCACAGCTGTACCTTGTACAAGGATCTCATCAAGATAAATGGTGGTGATGACTGATGGTGGTGTGTGTGTGCACATGCATGTGTGTGTGCATGTGTATGTGTGAAAATAGCAATGACATTTCACACAACAATGATTTTCTCACTCTCAAAATCACTGTAACGTGTAATGGTGCAATCTTCAGACTTGCCTACAGACAGAATGTTCTTTACAATAATTAAACTATTTTCCAAATCCTTACAAATACACATCTCACCCTTTGATCAACCGTGGTCTAAATGTGTTCTGAATTCTCACATGCACATTGTCTTTATTACAACAAAAGGCTAGTCATGTGCATTTAGATGTAGTCTACCATTTGTTAGAAGTACAATAGAATAACATGTTTCAAATGCCAACTGGTACACAGTACACTGTATGTAAGTGAATAACTGTCATGTACACTTATCTTTGTAATTATGAATGTCTAATATTGTCTATGTTTCAAACCAGAAGGGTAATGCATATTTGACAAAGAATGTTAAATCAATCCCAATTGATTCACATAGAAATTGATTTTTACAATCAATGCTTCTGATGCTTTGTACTCCTGAGCTTCCATTGATTGGTATTTACAATTCCTGAAGAGACATAATCCCACATGAAAAGCAGGCTAGATCTAGTTAGAATACTTTTTGCATGTGAAATTGCAACAGCAACATAAAATATTTCTCAAATATGCCTGACATCAATGATGGACAGAAACTTTTAGCACAGATAGTGTGGAAAGATTAACTTCTGTCAGATAGTAGAAAAGAAATTGCATACACAACAGTGATGTTACAAACGTACATGAATGCTGACTGTCTTAATACAGAAAATGTACAGAACTC
>NC_049982.1:9788412-9804117 GCF_000003815.2 Branchiostoma floridae
CTATTGCATTTGTAATAAAACGTGATTTGATAAATGTAGCCCCTGTTGGTTGAGATTTTTTCCTGTTGGTCATACCGGTAGTCCTTGAGTTGTTCTATTGATTGTTTAAGCTTGGCAATAGAACAAGTCCTTCCCTGTTCTTGTCATTGTGGATATGGAAGTAGCATCCACAGCATACAGTGCCATACTAATGATTGAACCTTCAATAAGTTTCAGAAAACATCATGTGCATGTTGATGAACCTGTACTTACAAAAAAAAAGGCAAATGTTACTTGCTAATACAAGCTTTCAATAAAAAAGAAAACAAAATTTTTAATCAGAGATTGATCAAACTTTTAAAGGGACAATTGCAACATTCAATTTAGTCACTGAAATATGTGTTGGTGTTGTCTTTGAAATCTTTAATTATCTGATAATCATGTCTGGGGAGGGTAATGCTTCAAAAAGCATTAGAAATGCAAAATGAGAAACATCTACAGTGCACATCCAAACGTTAGCCACAGTAAATTCCTGGAAGGGATATAAATATTCAGCATTAATCAAAATTGTATCCCTAAATATCACTTTTGGGCGGTGTATGTGTTGCAAGCGCCAAAGCGAAAGTAGACCTCATCCACCACGTTTTATTCCACCATAGTTGCGATTCAATCAAATAAAGAACTGGTTATGCCACAGAAATTAGAAACACAAACGAACCAAGATCCTGGATTCCTGGTATGTGAGGTTATCAATTTTTAGGTACCATAAAGAATCATGGGAAACAGAACGCGTTCCAGCTTTGTGTCAAATTTAAAGCAAGGAAAGCGACACTACAGGAGACACGGGCAGATGTTAGGAACATAGCTGCAACATTTCAGTGTTGTTCTTACTATCATTCAAATTAAAGGCAAACTTCACAAGGTTTGATACATATACTTTCAGCTGTCTCCAAGTAGATGAGCTTGGTGTCGGCGTCGGCGCCCATCCTCAAACATGGCATCTCCACACGGCTGGACTTTGTTGACAAATTCCGTGCAATTTGCCCCCGTACCACGGACATAGCTGTGCATGTAGCACCCAAAATAATATACGCGATCCTGGGCACCCTTAGCAGTATATAGAATCTGTAAAACTCACCGTACGGAGCCTAGATTCACGTGTTTCTGTGTGGATTTGCAGGCAGAATTCGTCCAAAGCGGCAAAGCTCCACCATTTTGAGCCACCTGAGCAGGGAGGTATCCCACAATGCACCGGAATTCCGGTCATGACCCCAGACGGCCCCGTATGTAGTCAAAACATTACCTGATGATTTGTTAAGCCATATCACAAGGATGACGAAGAAATGAGCTGTTTTTAATAGTTCTACTGAAGACTGATAGCCCTAACCAAGGAAGGTTAAAAATCCTTCTTCTAACCTACTCGCACTAACCAAGATTACAAGTTGATTACCTTATCAAAAAAATTGCCTTCCAATCAGTTTACGTTAAATGCCACTTGAAGTTGTTGCTGCCATCAAAGCTGTCAACGGTTATTGCTCACATCCAATTGATTGAAAAAAAACTCGGTGAAGTGACTCACTCAGCAAGGCTAAAAAGACCACAACTAACTTGGTCATGCACTCAATTAGATGAATGACATGGAATATTATTTTTGAAAAGAAAATTACTAAAGGAAGCTTCAACATTAACGTTAACTGTTGAAAGTTATTTTCCAAGCAGAGGGTAGTCTCTGACTTTTCTTTTTACTTTTTTATTAGGCGTTTTATTGGGTTTTCTATTTCATGTATTTTGTTAGCCGGGGCGACTATAAACGAAAAACTTATTTAATTGTAATATAATATACAGGATGTTAGAAACAAAAACATCCTGTATATAATATTACAATTAAATAAGTTTTTCGTTTATAGTCGCCCCGGCTAGTATTTTGTATCGTTTTGTTGATGTCCCTAACCTCTGCTTGGAGAGTATCTGTGTTTACAACTTTTCCTAATCGTGCAAAGAGTGGGGTAGCTACGGGATCTTGGGCCTGACCGCAGCCATATTGAATTTATGTCGTCCAGAGAAGTTGCAGACGTCTGAGATCATCTCTGCCTCCACTTTTGTTTATGCACCGGCATCTCCATAATACCATCGCAAAAATGACGTTTGGAGACACTTTCACAATGAAGCCTCGCTAAAGCATGCTGTACCAGGCACCAAACGGATACAGGAAAAGGACTGAATTCTCTATCCAGTATTTTCAGCTCAGCGATTCCAGGAGCATATCAATTTTTCCCTGGGACTTTGCCTGATCAAGAAGGCTCAAATTCCATGGAAAACAGATCTTAGTTTAAGAACGGCGAGCTGCAATATGTCGAAGAGGAGTAGAAATGCAATACCGGCCCTTCAAGGGCGGGAAGTCGGCGCTCCTGGGCAGTATACGCCGCCCGCACTGAGGTTTCTGGCCGAGGACAAGGCTGCTTTGTTTTCCCAAGACAACCAGGTCTGATAATAAGTTGTTTGCATTTTGAGACATAATTTACGTATAATAGCTGTATGAGAGATCACCCTGATATATGCAGTGAATTGCTGTTATGGATAGGATTGAGAATATTGCCGATTTAAGAGAGGATGCATGCACACAAATTTGGGTGCTCGTATATAAACCTTGTGCACATCTCAAAATAAACCTGACTAAATTTTGGAATGACCAGACGATGGGAGGGTTGGGTTGTCAAAGGTTTCAATCTCTATAGCAGATTCCCCAACGGAAGCATTGCAGTATTTTCTTGAAATGCATTGCTATAAGAAGAATTACAATCTCAGATTGAGAAGAAGAAAAGGAGACAAAAAACTTATTGTTATTGGTAAATAAATAAAATATTAAGATAACGATAAATTGTTAACGTTAACGTGTTATGTTATTGTAACGTTATAGCACACGGTTAATTAGGACAGTGTCTAAAATTGCTTATGCAGGTCATTTGTATCAATTTATTTTGCAGCATTCACAAACATTTAGCTGATGTGAACAAGCTTATGAAGTACAGCTGTATTTTATGTCTCTTAAGCCCCCTTCCCCTTGTGGCTTTGTACTGACATGTGCATGATGGTGTTGTTCTGTAGGCTGTGAAGCTCCCGGGAGATGCCAGGACTACATTCCTGATGGCCTTCAGCCATGATGGGTAAGCTGGCAGTTCTGTGATGTTCCCCAGGGAATGTTTCGGCATCACATGAGGCACCTCATGCCCTGGAGTTGTGACCTGGTATCGTTTTGCGTTAGTTTTACATCTGCATCTGCATCTGCATCTGCATAGGATACCCCCAAATGACCCCGCGAGGGGCAAAAGTAGGGGGGGGAGCTGAGGCTCCCGGGTTAGGGCGGGCAGGCCGCCTGCCTGGCACAGAAGTGCTCAACGTTGGGAGCGCTTACAACCGTGCCAGGCAGGGCATTCCACTCGGGAATTGTGCGTGGGAAAAAAGAATGTTTGTAGATATCGGTGCGTGCAAATATGTGTTGATATTTGAAGTCGTGACTACCCCGGGTGCGCCCTTGGGCAGGCTTCAGAACATTGCTGGCGTCTATGTTAATATTATTGTTGACTACTTTATAGAAAAAGGTGAGGCGGGCGTTCCTCCTCCTTTCGGAGAGAGGGCGCCACTGCAGGTCTGAAAGCATTTGTGTCACGCTGCTAGTCTGTATCTTACAATACAATACTAACAATAGAAATCTACCATCTGGCACTGTGACAATTAAAGTAGGAATACCTGAAATACTCAGATGTTAGAATGGTAGGACCTCAAGTCTTGACCCAAAAAAATTTGCTACAAGTGTTCCAGAGAAGAAAATTGATCTCAACCAGTTGAGGAAGCAGTTTGACACAGGAAAGGGCAACTGGAAGAATGTGAAGATTTAGCCTCCTCGACACATCTGCTTTGAGATTAGGAAAATTCCATTCTTGGTGCCACAAAATTTATCATTCAATCAGCTCCGTTCAATGTCATGCTTATTTTATATGCTGTTAGCTATCAAATATGCAAGACATCACAGATTCGAAGGTTGTCAATATTGTCAGGTATGAAAAAGTTAAGATGAAATCTTTGCCTAAGGTTGATGACTTCAATATATCAATAATTGACTGTTGTTTTCTCTGTAGTGATTAGATAATGACTTACTGGAAATTGTCTGAAGCAAAGAGAGTGCCACAGTCATTCCTGTGATTTATCTACCATAGGACACTGATGGCTTCTAGTCATGGCGATCACAACATCCACGTGACAGACCTGCGCACGGGAAAGTGTATTCGCACTCTGGTTGGCCATTCCCGCACGCCCTGGTGCGTGACCTTTCACCCCTCGTCCAACGAGATTCTGGCATCAGGCTGTCTGGATGGGGAAGTCAGAGTTTGGGACCTGCATGTAAGTTTGTGCTATGTATTACTAGTGATGATCTTTGTGTTACTACAGTTGTAATGGCCAATTTCTACCAAGCTTATCATGGGCCAAGTTGCCTTCCTTAAACTTAAAAGTTTTTTGTCCCACCCAGCCCCAACAAGAGTTAGACTGCCTTTCTAACATGCAGAAAAAAGTGTTCTACATGTAGTTGTGAATGTGAGATTTCATTGTTAAAATGGAAATGCTTTTAGTTGCCTCAGCTCTGTACTTTGAAGAGTCCTTCCTTGGTTCCACAACGACTTACCTATTCACATCTGTAAAGGTTCAATTTGATGATTGAAATACTTCCTGCAGGCTTCCCCTTGTGTCTTTTCATTAATATCTTCCTTACTTGAACACAACAACAGGGTGGGAGTGAGAGATGGACGTCCGAGTCCAACACTGTGATAGCGTCCCTTACCTTTCACCCCCTGGACCAAGTGTTGGTGATTGCCACGGGCAACGCTCTCCACTTCTGGGACTGGAGCCAGGACAAACCGTTTGCCTACGTCAAGACAGCACGGGAGACTGAGAAGATAAGGTAATAGGTCACTCATTATAACAGTTTGTACTTCCCTAGTTTCCTTTAATTTACCTTAAATATAAGCACTGATGAATAATAACAGTCATGTCACTGCCATTGACAGTTTTTTTTAGTAGAGTTTTTAATGACCAAAATATTCTGTATCAATATGTTCTTGTCCATGTCCATGAGGTTATTTAACACTGTATAACTTTGAAAAGGGTAAGAATACATAATTTAGTTATCAAGCATGTGGATATTATCATCCATGCATAGGTTCAAATTTTTAGCTCAGATCTGACAGCATGTTTTCTCTTGACTATTTTTCAGACTTGTCAAGTTTGATCCACTCGGTCACCACTTGCTGACAGGGATTGCCAATGTGCCAAATGTCCGGGTGAGTTCAAGCAGGACTGTCTGGGTATTCTTGTTTTTCTTACAAAGGCATAAGTTGATGTAATGATTGTATGCTTATGATGTGATTGATGTCATTTGCTGGTATGATTATAGAGCTTTCTTAATTGCTCATGTATTTGTAGCAATTCTCATGTAGCCACCATGCATCAACCTATGATGCAAGCGAACGATTGATTGAACTTTTCTCCATCACAATTTCACACCATTGTTTCTCCTCCTCTAGCCCTTTGATGCAGGAGTAGTGCAGGTGGACAGCTCGGACTCGGAGACAGACATGCTGCCTGAGCCTGACGACTCGGAGCTGCCGCCCCGCATGTCCGTCTGGGACCGGCGCTCGCGCGTCCTCCACCGCCTCCACTCCATGGAGCAGGACCTGCGGCGCCGCCTGGAGCTCCTCAGCAGCGCTGCAGCCCGCCTCGACCAGATGGAGAACGAGATGCGCAACATGATGGGGTCGTTCCAGGGTCAGGAGCAGGGCATGCTGCCCAGGGGGCGGGTTTCCGCACGGTCCCTAGCGGATCCGACCGCCAACCGTGCCGACAGCACTGCCATCAGGGCCAGGAGAGGGGGAAGTAGTAACATGCCTCCCAGTTTACAGGGAACGGCGGGCAGGGCTTCGTCATCCAGCCTGCACGATCTGGACGCCCGGTTATCCATCAACCACCAGAGGATACGCAGAACGCAGGAGTTCATCGATAGGTTACGGGCTAGGCTTGGACTCCAGCCGTCCTCAACACTCAGCAGGTACGAGAACTTTCCGTCCGACGAGGTGCCAGGATTGGGCAGCAGGCGTGGCTCTGAGAGTAGTCAAGACAACCGGCTGAGATTGACAGCCTCCCCATTTACCACAAGTAGCTCCAATGACACTGGTAGTGGTAGCCGGAGAAGTCTGCAGTACCGGTCTAGCATCAGACGTAACTTTGCCAGCCAGTCTTCTGCAACCAGTGCAGAACTGACAACCTCTGTCAGTGTACACAATGCTGGCACAAGTAACATGAACAGACCGGGGGTTAGCTATATTTCGAGAGGCTGTGGGAGTAGGAATTCTTTCGGTAATGTAAATGGCCAAGACATCTCTGCTAATGGCAGTGCAAATACCACAAGTAATGGTGGTGTGATGACTCAAGGCACCAGCGTAAGCACTTCTGGTGTGACCCTGCCAGAAACTGGTACAAACACAGGCAGTAGTGGTCCTAATGTGCCAGACACTAGCAGTAACACCACTGGTGCAAGTGGCTTCAGCACACCAGTTTCTAACGGCAGAGACAAACCCGGCAATGTTGCAAACACATCAGATGTGAACACAATAAAGAACTCCATAGGTAGTGATGTGACACAACCCTGCAATACTAACTGTAACATCAAGAAGGAGCCAGCATCCATAACTGGCACAAATACTGGTAATGTCACAAGGTCCAGGCAGACTATGCATGATGCTGAAAGTAACGCCAGGGGAGGAACTTTTCCTCCTGGAGAGAACACCTCTCGCAGGCAGGCGGCAGAAGGCCTGCTTGACCTTGGAAACCCGTCCCCTGGGAGACCTCAGTCAAGGTCAAACACCTCCCAGACAAATGCTATTACTCACGAAAGGAAAGACCCCAAGCATCTTTCCAGTGCAAATACGGGTACAACTCCCAGAAACAACAGCAGTACTCCTGATGCCGTAAGAAATCCCCCCCATTTTTGGACACTAGGTTTCAGCACTGGTTCACAGCACGGCCATGATAGAGGTTTCTCCCTTCGGCACAGTCGTAACACAAGTACAACAAGCACAAGCACCGCTGCTACATCTACAACAGAAAGCAGTCGACCCCCTGCGATGAGCACCAGCACTTCTATGGTTTCCTCTTTGCTTAGACCAAATCAAAGAAACCAGTCAACGTCCTCTGTAGAGTCTGTCCGTTCAGGCAGCACCTCCGTATCTAGAAACAACAGAGAAGCCTCTGGAAACACACATGCTGATGGAACTGAGTCAGAGGAAGACCTAGAGCCTCCAGCAAAGAGAGCCAGACGTTCCTTACCTTTACAAAAAGCATCAACTTCCACATCAAGCACACCGTCGGATCTTCCAAACGTGGGCAGAGCTTCCAACAGTGCTAGAGAAGGTGGAAACCAAGCCGTACAGGAAGCATCTTATCCACTGTTACCACCACGGGGTGACCGTAGGTCATCACCGTCAAGCCTGGCTCTCAGCAGAACTTCCAGTGAGTCCAGTGTAGGGGAAGGTATGCCCGCCCTGAGCGAACATTTTACGCTGCCTTCCTACCACGAGACAGTTGCTCACACCGGTGGTGCAGAGACAAACAGGGAAACCAGCACAACAAGGGTCACTGCTGCACAAAGCTCCGCTGCTCAAACCACAACAACAGCCTCCCGTACGGACTACGGCGGATATGCCAGGATTGGCTACTTCTCTGCCAGACCAGTGCGGAGGGGGGCGGTCAGGAGAAGCTGGACGGAGAGCCAGCAGTCTGGAGATGACATGGAGAGTGCCTCAGGCATCGAGAGCCAGCTCAGGTACCAGGCACATCAAGTCAACACCGCCAGGAGGAGGCTGGACTCCCTACGGCTGAGGAGTCTGCGGGCACTCAGGTCTCGGGCACAGAGGTTAGCATGGATAAGGGATCCTGTGGGGTTTTAGATGAGGCTTTGATGAGTCTGTAGAATCTGTCTATCAGATGACTGAATAGGTTTGGTATTGTCTTTTCAAAATTTTACTGAAAGACTTATTGCTTTGGATAGAAAAAGTTAAGCTATGAAGCAACCACTGTGTCTTCAGATAATTAAAGGAGAAATGTGTGAAATAAAAGTCTAGAAATAGCCAAACAATACAAATACATGTCAGAATAATCCAGAACAACAAAGACAAAGACTCCTACATTTCAAGAAATGTGGAAAAGATATGTGAAAATGGATTTTTTTTCCCAGGGCCATGTCTGGAGAGAGTCCTTACGAGTCCCCGTCCACAGTGACCAGACCAGTGGTGTGGCAGACCTTCTCCCACCCCACAGAGCCCCAACCACCGGTCAGCAGCACCAGAGCAGGGAGTCTGGAACCCACCTCTGCAGGGGATGGTACGGTCCAGGAGAGCGCCTTCTCAACTAATGTGCCATCACGCTTCTATGGCCAACATACCAGGTGATATGAAATGTGTAATCTGCTATAGTTTGCCAAAATATTAATGTTGTCTTACTTAAAAAACTTAATGCCTAAAAGCAGAATCTGTTTGTAAAACTAAAAGCATTTTAATCATACAGTCACTGAGTCAGGTCTGTACATGTGACTATTTCTACAAACATACAAGGACCACCTGACCATTGACTTTTTGGTCATCCTTTAGGTAATTTCTTCAATTGACACATGCATTAAGAATCCTGTTCACGGTGACCAACTGTCCGAAGACCAGATTTATCAGTACCCTCGGTGGTCTCCTTGGGCAGTTTCGTTCACGCCTTCTATATTTTAAAGCCCTTTTTCCACTAATATTAATAACAGTTCTGTTAACATTGTAATGTTCCAGGTCAGAGAGCCATCGCAGCCCCCTGGGGTACATCATGCGCAGACATGCACTGAATGAAGGAGACAGGTAGGAATAAAGAATACGTGTAAAAACGACTAACCATTAGTCCAATGAAGTGCAGTGAGTGGGTACCAAACCTAAACCCAAAGTGTAGTCAGTATATTTGTAAGTCTGGTGTGTGCACATCTAAAGTTACAACATCTGATGTGTAACATTCTGTAGATTGGATGATTGTCAGGGAAAAACTGTAGTGTTAACATAATGTAGTGTAAAATTGGTGTCTGCATGTACATGATGATGATTATACATGAAGTGCTACCTTGGAACATTGCAGCAATGTAGGAAACCCCTTTTGTACAGTAATTGAGAAATTCTTGTGATGTCTTCCCACCAGGGAAGGATCAGATCGCGGTAGTGAGCGGGTACGGCGGAGGCTTCACGGTCGTTTCAGACACCACACGGCTGGATCATCAAGGTGACCGGTCTTCTTCCCCTTTAAGTTGAAAAGACTTCAAATACAGCTATATTAACTGTCCAAAGGCCTGATGGAAGTACAATTGTATGTCTTTCCCTCGGGTCCAAAGTGTTGGATAACTTCACACTGTAGCTAAACCATGTGTAGCTATATTTGTAAGGGACATCTTCATGGCAAAGTTATGTGATAAAATGTTCACTATTCTTGCTGATCTTGGTATAAGGTAATACATTCTGATAAGAGGTCCACTTGTCTAATTGACAATGGTATCTAACTTTCTGTGATATTGTTCCCCCTTGTAGGGCCCAGCCACGAGTAGAGTACGTCCACCCCCACTACCGCAGTGTTTTCCATGGCTCCCATCGACCATCCAATGCCGTCCACTCTGCTATTAACAGGGCCATTGCTGGTAAGCACCCAGGATGTCTGCCATCCTAATCCCAGATGTAGAGGCTGTTAAAGAATTTGAACAGTAAATTTGTAGAGTGCCTAGTATAAGCCTGAGAAACAGTGTGAATTATACATATGAATAATGATTCTTGACAAGTTAGTCCTCTTATAAGGAGGTATTTTCGTAAACAACATATCATTTTGTTTAAGAAAATACCTCCTTTTAAGAGGACTAGCCTGTCAAGAATCATTCATATGTATAAGTCACACTGCTTCTCAGGTTTATACTACTTGATGCCTCTGTTATAAACTCCAAACAGACATCTTTTCATCAATTTTCTTTACCATTTTATATGAAAACCACAGGAGCCTTTATCGGTACAGGAGAGTCCGCAGTGGCCAGTAACATAGTGAATACCACCCATCGTCTGCAGTGGTGGGACTTCACCAAGTACCAGCTGCCTGAGATCAGTGATGGTGAGGACTCAGCACATTGTTTGTGTGAAGGTTTTAAGTGATGCATTTTAGATTTTTTTTATGATACATGTGATATGCAAGAAATTCAAATCACCTTCACCTAAGTAAAGCATTAAGTGAAACACGTATATCATAAAAGTTTTGGATTTGGAGTCCCTCAGGACCTTCTTCAACTGCTTGAGTATTTGCGTCAGATCGGTTAAGATGTATTTTGTGTGATAAAATGATAAAATACATTTACTTAATCTATTTTCGTTACTGTACTGACTTACCTGTCATGTACCTTGGATGAAAATTTGAATTTCATTTCTCAAGGAAATGTTACATCGTAGCAAGCAGTTGTTGCATCATTTTTTCCAAGACTATGAGTATGTTCTTACATGAACGCCCTCTCCCCCCACAGCCAGTGCAAATGTGATCGTACCCCACTGTAAGATCCACAACGATGCCAGCATTGATATCTCCAAGGATGGCTGTTACCTAGCAACCTTCATCCCCAGTCACCGTGGTTTCCCTGACGACGCTGTCCTGTCCATCATCTCTCTGCAGAAGGACACTCTCGGGGACATCCTGTATGCCAAGAGCTTTGGTGAGACTCTAATTGTTGATATTATAATGGAAACCTAACGTTAATGAAACCAATACTGTACTCTTGTTGAGAAGAGTAGGGGCGAAGTGGCTGTAAGACTGAGCAGTGACAAGCTGTATAGCACTACCAGCCATAGAAAAGAGTATTATGCTTTGCCTCATCCTAGATGATGGCTGGTACTCTCTGCTACTTTACCATGGGCAGGTATTGTAGTGATAAAAATGATACAACACTGCTAACGTCTAGTTTGAAAATTGCTACCGCTAATCAGTTGGACAGGGTGGATTGTGAAAGACCAGTATGTCATTTTTAATGGCTACAAGTGTTTAACAAGGCAATTGTGATCTAACTAATATTTGTGATATTTATTGTCACTGTTAATCATGAGCAGCTATTCATTTGTGCCACATGTAAACAGCTACTTATAGCAGCCACTGTAGTTTTTCAAAAGCTGCATTTAAGTCAATTGTCAATGCTTTGGGGCTAATATACATGTACTAGTATGTTAGAGCCTTGGTGTATGGCCCTTAGAACACACCCCTTATCCCATCAAATAGCCCTCTAATTTACAACTGTTAACAACGTTAGCTGCTTCCTCAGGTCCCAATGCCATCTCCGTGAGTATCTCTCCCCTGGGGAACTACGTCCTGGTGGGGCTGGCGTCGCGCATGCTTCATTGGCAGCTGGTGGACAAACAGATGGTGGCCCAAGTCTTCCAGCTCAGACCCGCCGCAGAGAAGGCTCTGGAGGGGACTCTTGTGGTAAGGAAGGGAGTAGGGAGGCTGTGTGAGTGTGTGTCTCTGTGCATGCGTGTGAGCAGTGAGACAGAGTTATTACAGCTTGGTCACATTCGTCATACATGTTAAACAATTTTCAAGCAGGCTGTCACAGAGCCAACTGCCAAGAATTTAAGACAGCTGTATTCTGCATGACACTTGCTTCCCAAGAATACCCTCAGCTTGCAAACAATGATCATACAGCAAAATTGATGGGGTGACTTGTTTGATCAAATTAAAGTGAGTGAGTAATGTGGTTTGATACTTTGTAAAACAGTTCTCAGCAGGTTGGTACAGTACTTTAAAATTGAATGATCATACAGCAAAATTGATGGGGTGACTTGTTTGATCAAATTAAAGTGAGTGAGTAATGTGGTTTGATACTTTGTAAAACAGTTCTCAGCAGGTTGGTACAGTACTTTAAAATTGAATGGCTGTAAAGTCCTGTTTAGATTAAGGACCTATTTCTGAATTGGGGCCTGGCCGGGATGTTCGCGGAAACGAAAAGTTAAACTGTTTATGAAGGAAGTTACATAAATCATGCTCCTGACAATTTTTTGTAAGTTCTGTGTGTTTTGTTGCCTTTGTTATCATTTTTTTCATTTCCAAAAGCTACCCAGCTGGGTCCTGGGTTGGGAATTGGGACCTAGTCCTTAGGAATATCACAGTGCTACATCAGTAACATTCTAGTAGATGCTACAGACATGAGTTGAATGTTCCTGTTTGTGTTGGCAGCATGTTCAGAACGTGATGCACCACTGTGACCCTGAGAGACGGAGTCATGTGAGTGTGAACTCTGCCTGCTGGCTCCCGGGTACAGGCAGGGGCCTGGTGTACGGCACCAACAGGGGACATCTACAGATCTGTCGGCTAGGGTGAGTAGCTCAGCACACAACTGGCACATGGCCATACAAATGAAAATTTCAGTTATGGTCTTAAACTCTCTTACTCTCACCTCTCAAATAAACGTACCGGTACGTTTATTTATTTCCGGCTCAAAATCCACCCGGTACGTCCTTATTTTAGACGGTACGTTTATTTTTTTTTTCAAATTGGGGCTTTCTTTACTAACCAGGGACCCCAAAAATATTAAAAGTTTGGTATTTTCTGCCCATTTTTCCGCTGTATTTTTGCTTAATATTCACTATTTTTCGGACGAGGCTTTGCGGATTTCCCTGCCGCTAGCGCTATGACCCAAACATAACTAGGGATGCGTACCGGTACGCAGGACCAGTTCTGGACTTGCAAAAACGTTTCGGTTCAGGTCCAAAAATACCGGAACACAAGTGATTCAGCACTGGACTCGTAAAAAAATATATCCTTTTCGTTTTGAATCATCTTTAACCTTCCAAAAATCTTGAAATGTTGCGCTGAACAAAGACGAAAACATCGAGGTCACATGCTACACACACAGTCGCTTACTTCCGTAAATTCTCTATCAAAACACAGAAATTAACCACCGACCAAACAAATTAAAAAGTTACCAATACTTTTCCACTATTTTTCACCCGTAGTCAACTTGCTTTAATGTTCCAGCAACGAAAAAATCATTCCAAAACAAAGCATAGCGTTCACTCGGCTCGAAAAGATCCGCCATGTTGGATTCATCAACTCACGCCGAATCTCGCGGTAATGCGCGAGAGAATCATATATTTTCTGCAGTACCGCTATTTCTCGATAGGGGGCAGTGTCCATGACCTTGGTTTCTGCAACATTGAAAATAGCACAAGTGGTGAATAAGGTATTCTAAGTTGGAATGTTATTTTGTAACAATGATTATAAAATAAACTTCTTTTTTTATTTCTTCAATTTTTATTTTCATTCATTTTTTTACTTTTATTTTAATCTTTGTTGATGGTGTGACACTCAGATAAAGAAAATATGTGCAATAACATAGGAATTATTCTGTTCATTATTTATACAATTAACTGATATGGTAATAAAAAATAAAAAAACTGATATGGTACTGAGGCATAAATAAATAAAAAGAGCCTACCTGCTTATCATCTTCTCTTGGACTGAAGTAGCATGGGCACAGTTTACATGTCAATTTGGTATTTTTCCGGGGGGTACTTTTATTCCAGGGGGTACTTTTATTAGATTTTGAAGATTTGTCCGGGGGGTACTTTTATTCCAGGGGGTACTTCTATTTGAGAGGTGAGAGTAGTGGATTACAAATGTTAAGAAGTTGCTTTTTTGCCATATAGACAAAATTTGATATGATAGATTTTTGGTTGATTCCTGCCTTAATAGTTAAATGCAGTGTTCTACAAACTTACTGCAGTGACAGTATAACTATTGTTCCTCTTCTTGGGCAAGAAAGGTATCACAGAACAGTTTATTTTTTTTTTCAGTTTTGATGACCATTGAAAACATATTAGGGTGTAGGAAAGAAGGTCTCACAGCAGTTTTGTTTTCCCCAGGTATGAGCCCGGGAGCCAGCAGGAGCAGCCGGAAGAGCCCAGACTGGGGCCAGCGCAGAACCCGTTTCCTCCCGGCAGCGGCGGGGGCGGCAACGCTCGCATGACGGCCCGGCGCTTCTCCGTAGCTCAGCGGGTGGTGAGGGAGCGAGGTGTGCAGCACCCCATGACCAACTCCACTGCCACGCAGACCCCGCCTGGTATGACGTCCGCGGGGACTCAGACTGATCAAGATATATCCTCCATATAACACAAAGGAACAAAATATATGTGCTTCAACTTTAACTATGGTACGATTTACTAGTATGTTTATGTCTGCAGTACTGTAAAGCCTATGTAAAGTTCTGTACATAATATCTGTACATAATATATGTTAAATGCTTAAGACTAGAGCACAAAGTCTCAGTAATGCACTTTTCATTGTAAACCTCCCTTTTCCCTTGAATACCGACCCTGACAAGTGCACTGCCTTCCCGTATGTCTTCATAGTGTTATTTGGGAGAGCAACTATATAGAATACTGCGTCAAGATATTTCTGTTTCCACCCTCTGTACATAAGCGAATTTACTGGTAGCCAAGAGATCACCCTACTTATATAAAAGTATACATGCTTTGTAATATATGCACTTACCTTTCTGTTATACATCATGCTATCTGGAAAATTATTTTTGAAGCAATAGATACTACTTGATATTTAATTTCTTTGTTTACAGGTTATCGGTGATAAGATCAGAAAAGAACTGTAGTCGTTTATGAAGACACTAAGTTTCAGGAACTGTGAGATTGTATTTCTTAAGTCTTTGAGAGCAAAGTAACAGATTTATCAGTGCTTATCATTTTCTAAGCAATTTAAGACTCAATTGACAGTAGATGATAAGTCGCAATTGGTTTCACAGAATGGTTTTGTTCTTGTTTTTTTTAATAACGTTTTGAGGATGGAATGAATTATTTATGGCATTCTGATGATTAAGGCCATGCACAAGTATTATTTGATTTTAGTTAGACATATTACTGTTAGTTGTGCCCTTTCCTTAATCCTTAAGTTTTACTGCTGGCCGACTGATCGGTGTTGTTCCAAAGGCAAAACATTGCTAGAGGGCCCTACACATGAGTCAGATTACACAATGTATGAGACATTGGTGAAGTTGTGCCATTTGTGATATAATATGTAAGGTAGTGACTGCACCATTTGATATATTTTGTGTCTCACAATAACTATAATACTACTATTGATCTTGATGTCAAGCCTTCTTTATGTATGCAATGTATCATATTGGCAGCAAATATTTTATGTTGCACAAGGCAAAGTTTAATTTATATTGATAGGTTTTCTTTATTGCAATTTCTCATGCATGGTTTAGATTGTATGACATAGTTGAAAGTCCAAGCTAGTCAAATATGAAAATTGAGATTTGCTTTGCCAAAGGCACAATGCGTGTAAATATTATAGTAGCATTATGGACTGTACATTGCAGAAAAGGGGACTGCAGTGTTGGTTACAAAGTTACAGAAATTTTGTATTTGGAAGGAAAATTGAAATTGCAAAGTAAATTATTTGACAGCTTGGCAATGTGCAATTTATTTCTTTGTTACAGCTATAAAATCTGTTTTGATTTTTTAGAAAAAAGCATTATAGAGGTATGAGAAAGCTTCTTGCTGATTGGTGGCAGTATTTGTTTGAAATAACTGGGAAAATAAACGGGGATTTGGACTAAAAATTGGAATT
>NC_049982.1:9805947-9820830 GCF_000003815.2 Branchiostoma floridae
GGCTATTGGTGATGGTGGTGCTTATATAAAATGTATTGTAAGCAACAACAAGTGTGTTGTCATCAATGTCATATTTTATGTATTTTTTTATTGAATAGTAGTGGATGGAATGTTCACCATATAGGATAGAGACGTGTATTGTAAATCAGGAATGGGTTTCAAGGAAAAGATTGGAGTTGAAATCGCATTGGACAGTTTTTCTGGAGGCCAGCCTCTCCCGGCCTGTGTTGTCCGGTATTTGGTACAAGTGAACATAAATACTCCAAGGCCGCTCAACACCATATCAGTCGGGTTCGAATTTCTCGGTTATTGCTGTTCTGTGTATCCTTAGCAGAGCAGGAAATCCGTTCAGGGAACGGCAAACTGCAAGAACGATAGTGGTTAGGGATATACGTTCTAACAACGAACCGGACAAACACAATTAGCGACTGTCTATGATCATGACACGAACATAGCTGGTGCGGTCGGGACGGTATAAATCACTCAATTCTAGACTAGGAATCGGTTCCCAGGGCAATATACATACAGTCTAACCCTAATCCATTTGAGTTACCTGTCATCAAACTACGACCATAACCATATTCATACTTCTGAATTGAAAAACACTTAATTAGTTTCACTACCTCGGTCATTTATGACACATTTCCACCATGGGAAAATTGACGAAACAACGTTCTTGAATGTTGTATACAACCTGGCCTAATAAATCATTTGTGGGACATGCCTTACGGCTAGTAAAAGGCCAGTGTGGTATGAATAATAATTCTACCATGAACTGATGAAAGAACTGTAGGAGGGGTAAAAATGCACTGTTTTGAAGAAATTGTTGTATCATTTAAAGCAAGATGTTATGGTTATCATTTTGTCATGTACATGCTCTGAGAAGCTACAGACAGCCCACCTGGTAACTGTAATTAGTCTGTTATCGTTGTGTGATAACTGCTGACAAGGTGTTATCCTTGGTATTGTTCTTTGATGAACTGAAGATGAAAAGAACAACAAAGCCAATAGCAGGTACATGTGATAATTATTGTCATATGCATAGCTCGTTCACTTGTAGACAATGTCTGGATATCTGTCTGGGATTTTGAAATAAAGAAGCCAGGAGTTGTTGGGTTGGGAAGACAGTTGGACAGAGACTTGAGTGACAGAGAGAGCAGAGAGAGGGTCCCGACGAACAGCTCCCGTGCGTGTCTAACGGCATGACTGCGTCCTGTGTGTGCTTTCTTAGTCCTGTAGTTTAAACGTTCCTCGTGCAGCATTCAAAGAACCTGGGGCCACAACATCGGAACCCTTACATTTGGCGTTGTCGAGGCAGGATGCTGCGTAACCAAGATCTAGAGGGACGCTGCGGGACGGAGACACGCCAGGACCAGGAGCCGTGCCAGGAGATGCGCACGGGAGGGCAGGAAGGCCGCGAGGTGGAGAGGCTACCGGCAGGACTGACGGCGGCCGACATCATGGTCAGAGTGCGGGCCGCGACTTCGGCATGGTACGAGGCGACGGGGCGGTCGGTAGGACAATTGAAAAAGAAGCCGGGTGGAAGTTGTTGAACGTGAGTGTGCCCTTGACTTGAGTGGACAGAGAGAATGCCATGCTCACGCTGCCTGACCTGTTGTGTTAGAGCTTAGCCTAGTTATGTTGGTTTTGACTAGTAGCAAGAAGTAGTGAATAGTTGTAGGTGGACTCTCTTTAATAGTTGTTGTGATGACAAGCGGCAAGACTTCCCTGTATTGTTATACTTGTATTTTACTGCATAAGTCCTGGATTAGTGTTGTGCGGCGGCCAGAGTTATTGTTGTGACGTGAGACTGTGATGTAGATAGGAGGAGGGAAGAGAAACAGTGAGAGTTGTTTTGAGGAGTTAGGATATTGAGAAATGTTGACAGTGTAAGAGTAAGTTGAATGTTTATGTTTTTGTTTACTTCCGTACTAATTGTTTTACATGCATCTGAAGGCAGAAAGGTGTTTGATGCACTATAGACAGTTCAGGGCCTGTGTTAGGTTAGTAAACAGGAATTTCGATAGGTCTGATAGGACGGTCAGGTTGTGTGCGTGTGTGTTCTGTTCTTTCTCCATGGCTTATCCCTGCATGGGTCACACCGGGCATAAGAGTGTTGGCGAGTTCGTGGTCATGCCACGCGTTAACCATGCCCACCAGACGGTCGCGATCCAGTCAACCCCCTTACGGGAACTCCTGCAGCGTCAGCATCGTCGCCGGGCCACCTTCCAATGAAGACCGGTGAATGTGACAGCACATGAGGAGCGACTTCGGAAAGGACGTCTGTGGCCGTGCGACAAAGGGACGGAGGGAGGACAACACGACATGCGAGAGGGGAGCGGTACTCGGGGATAGGAGGCCGCGGACAGTAAAAATGGCACCCGATCGGCTTTGGTGCGTGAGCTGAGAGGTGTGCTGAAGATGAGCAGCGGAGAGGTAGAGGACATTGAGACAGTTGAAAAATCTGTGGACTGACCTGCTAAGTCGTGAACTGTATCTGGTTTATCAATTCCACCAACATGTATTGTCTATTTGTGTTTTTTGTTGTTGTTTGTTGTATTCTACTGTGTAACATGATAGAACTGTTACTGTAGTACTCGCCGGGACGGCTCGTGGAAAACTTGGCGGTGGGTGTAGGAGGGGTAAAAATGCACTGTTTTGAAGAAATTGTTGTATCATTTAAAGCAAGATGTTATGGTTATCATTTTGTCATGTACATGCTCTGAGAAGCTACAGACAGCCCACCTGGTAACTGTAATTAGTCTGTTATCGTTGTGTGATAACTGCTGACAAGGTGTTATCCTTGGTATTGTTCTTTGATGAACTGAAGATGAAAAGAACAACAAAGCCAATAGCAGGTACATGTGATAATTATTGTCATATGCATAGCTCGTTCACTTGTAGACAATGTCTGGATATCTGTCTGGGATTTTGAAATAAAGAAGCCAGGAGTTGTTGGGTTGGGAAGACAGTTGGACAGAGACTTGAGTGACAGAGAGAGCAGAGAGAGGGTCCCGACTCACAGCTCCCGTGCGTGTCTAACGGCATGACTGTGTCCTGTGTGTGCTTTCTTAGTCCTGTAGTTTAAACGTTCCTCGTGCAGCATTCAAAGAACCTGGGGCCACACCATCGGCCCCCTTACAGAACGTTATTTTCAAATAATATAGCCGTCTAATTTACGATCGAAGAACGAACCAAACAAAGAGCGAAACGACAAGGTTAATTTCCATTGCGATCACAATGAATATGGAGTCACTCCTTGTCTTTATATGATCCTGACGACCATTCGCGTGAAATTATTCCCGGTATGTCATATGATATCCAGCCCACTACCCAGACTATGGCATTTTTACCGACCAATATAGATGACACACATATACTGTGTCATTGCGCCATCGCTTCCCCGGCTGCAGTTCCGTTCACCGGGGTCATCTACACCGGCCTTACATCTCTCACATTTTGGATTGTTCAAAACCTGTAAGTACATATTTGTCATCAAGACTGTCCGGATTTAGATAGCACAAAAGTCTGTATATCTGTAGAAATGCAGATTTGAAAGAGCATTCTAGCCGTAATGTTGTTATCTTTCACAGATAGCCATTTCGCATGATATTGATATCGAACCAGGAATTTATACCATATACACATAGTCCATGTTTAATTTGTATTTTTGTGGTAATTTTCATTGAAAACTTGAGTGATGAAAGCGAAATACCATAGCTTAGTTCTATCATCATAGCTTATCCTTATATTGTATATTCAGTATACAATGCGAATGACGAAATGTGCCACAGGATAACGGACTGGTGCCATGAGCACGTACATACAATTTGTTTTCAGCATAACTGACATGCTTGTCACCAGTCGACCCATGTCTTGACATATGATGCAGACAACACCGATTCTACCTCAGCAGATTTGATGGCTAACAGTCATGATCACAAACACCATCTACTGACGACGCACGTTTTCCTTCCCGTGTTTGTCAAACATGGGACTCATGACCAAAGGGTATTGTCATTTCGGGGAATGGCATTATACATTCAACGATTGTCCACCCTCCCAATCCGTATGCCTCTTTCATGCCCTCTCTAAATAGATCCACTAACCCGTATCACTGTCCCATCCCATAAGTAGGTTGACCATCCCTTAGCCCCGCCCTCCCTGACATTGCTGCCTGGTTTGGATGAGTGTGTTTCGCTGCGTTTGGAAATCTTTGGTATTAGTTCACATTGGCTGTGTTTGACAAGGGAACTCCCCCACACACATGTCATCCCCCTTCACCTACCCTCATACCAGTGTTATGATGTTGACGACATCAATTCTCTTGCTATAACTGCGCCATGGCTAGCTCCCGTTCTTAGCACTGTCCTGTCCTTCCTTTCCAAAGCATAGGACTGCCCAACGTACACCATTTTTGACTTAGACAAGACGCACCTCGTTTTTAAGACATTTGATTTTTTAGATATCAGTAGCTGCATGTTTCTACGTACGGCTTACCTGGTTGTAGAAACAAAATACACAGTCTTTAGCTAGCTGACATCTGAGTTTTCTATTCACGTCTAGACCCCAATCTCTGACTCAGAGAACGGGTGCTGGCACGTTGAACAACACCATCGCCGTCCACAAGAACACCACCAACAAGATTTATCCGTCCACAACTAACACGTCCGTGAAGAAAACACCAATCCAAAGATGAGTCTGTTCTTCCAATACGATTACGGGGCGAACGTCCTCAGCAGCCCTCGGTACGACCACCGAAGGATGCCGATGAGATATGAGGTCACACACCTAGTTCCTTTTAGGCTCCGCATGTTTGGTTTTGCCAGAAATTTGGACAAGTACATCGCCTTTTCCGTTTTTGACATAGGGCACGTGAGAAGTTAACTTTTCAGTTACAGCACATGGTCTTTCAATAGATAATACCCCTATTGTTCTTGGCCACACAAAACTTTTTGGCGCGATGGCATACGACATCCATGCTATACAGCTGCCACTGGTAAGGACTTTCGGAGGAATGGACATATCCATGACATAGGGATAGGTGAGGTGATGGTTAACAAAAGGTAGTAGAAGGACGAAGCCATCTAACAACACCAAAGGGAGAGGATAATGTCTACGAGGACGAACAAACTGGATTCCATCATTTCATTGTCCTGATATTTGGTAAACTAAGGACGTAGAATAGATGGTTTGGAATTTACCGGCTGTCTTGATGAATTGACGTAGAGTATCCATGTATACAGTCTAGGGATACAAAGATGTAATGCTTATTTACTATTCTATATATACGTCATCACACATCCATGCGGTCTTTATTGATATGCATGACCCGATGATCTTGAAGTAGGTGGCAGTGCAGTCTTGTCAAAATCGGTACCGTGTCGCTGATAGGTACATGTTGCTGCTTAATATAGCCACGGGGTAGAAGTGTAAAATGTGTGTCCTGTCCAACAGAAAATGGACCCCTCTCTGACGGCCCGGGCCCTGCTCTCGGATGCGGGGGCGAACTACTATCGCAGGGCACCACGGGCCGCCTTCAAGCCAAGCTATGAACCACTGAGGTAGTCACACAATTATAACCAAGCATGCGATGTTGTATGATATGCACGCTCAGTATTGGCCGACTTACAAAATTTCAACTTCGTCTTTCTCTGGTATTTGCCGACTTTAATGCAAACCAGTAGGTTGCCTTTGTGTTGGCAATGTCATAAAGTCAACTTGTCAAAAGTAACTTTGTTTCCAATGTGCCAGCATAAGCCTGACTTTGCTCCCTTCAAGGCTAGCCTTATCGTTAACAACGCTCGATGAACAAAGAAACGCACTAACTCACAAACTATTCATGACTGAGAACACTATCAAGAAAGAAACTCACTTTCTGTTACATCTGAAATCCAGCAGGCCGAGACGTTTCGACCCGTCCAAATACGGGGACGACGACTTTGACCGCTACAGCGCCGGGCGAACCCCGCCGCGAACCCCACCCCGGTCCCGTCGTTATTCGGAGAGCGAAGACTTCGAGAGCACACCGGTTCGGTTGGGGAGGAGGGGCAGCTTTTCAGGATCACCAAGGTGTTGTTATGTACAGTATCTAGAGGATGTGCAATTTTTCAAAAGTTAGTCTGTGAACAGAAGGGCATTGAAAAGAGTGCGCATGCTATTAAGACAGAATGTCAGTAAAACACCAAGCAACCAGAAATCACCACTATAAACCATTGCTTATCGTGTGCCGTTTATCATAATTTATCACACTCCACACTGTGGTTTCTGAAAAAAAAATAGAAGAACAGTTACGATGACTTAAAAAATCGTTGTCTTTCAGCTATGGACAAGAGGAAACGTTTGATGACATCTTTGACCCGGAGAGTTTTGGACTTCCGCGTAGACCATGGTCCTACCGAAGGCGACACGAAGAGAAAAAGGTGTACATGCCTAAAGGCAAGTCATTTACTGCAATATAATTGACATATATGCTTCACTACATGTATATTTAAGATGAAATACGCTTTACTGGTCTTGGGTCAGTTCGGATAATAGTAAGCCTTTGAATTGATACTTGATAATACATTCATGGTTATACAGTATGATGATAAAGTCAATGACCAACTTTTCTTCCTATTCGGTGCATACGGTGTCATGCACAAGGCATGGTCGTTTTTTATTAAATGGTCCCACGACCCAACGTACTATGTCTCATGACACCGTATAATCTGAGGGTACAAGGAAAACCCTATTCTAAGACGAGTGTGAAAAATGATGACGGAAATGTACGATTGTTCTTCCCTCGCTCTTCTGTGGTATCAGGGAAGCCACCCATGTTCACTACCGGCCTGAGGACCATCACTGTGGGGAAGGGAGTCACCGCGCGATTCACGTGCTCAGTGCGTGGTGATCCCGTGCCAAGGGTCAAATGGTATCGTGATGACGAGATCATCACCCACGACGGTTTCAAGTACAGGTAGTGTGTATGGTACTTTTCAGGCACACAATTCTTTCTTGTGAGCCACTGAACGAGACATACATAATGAATGCACTGATGCCTGCAATGGCAAGATAACAGCTTTACTCGAGATCGACCATTATGGCTTTGCGTATTTCTTTGATGTACATGCTAACATGTACATGTACTTGTGACTGCTTTAGAGACAATAGATGAAACAATCATTGATTTGCAAAATAACTTTAATTGATGGTAATCAGATATTCAAGATAGCGATCATTTGGATGTTGGTATTTACCAAAAAATTGAATTAGTCATTGACTTGGCAAATAATACAGGCTTCTCCCCTTCTCCTGCACCTTTATTTACTGTAAATGCATTTAACTTCGCGGGGATTTAATTTCACGGAAGCGGGAAAAAGGACTTTTCGCGGTGGTTTTATTTTCGCGGTAACACCATAGACATGCAGTCTAAAATAATACCATAATAGAAAAATGTTCGCGGTGGTTTTAAGTTCGCGGCGAAGTGGCCACCGCGAAAACCGCGAACATTAATCCACCGCGAACATTTCTGCATTTACTTCACTTTTCTTTACTTCATTGTTATTGTTTTGACGTGCGAAATAAACAATCTTTTTTTACTTGCAGGGCCTATGACGTTTGTGGCGTGATGACGCTGGAGGTACGTCACGCGAATGTCCGTGACACCGGGTACTATACCTGCATGGCCATTAACGACTCCGGCACCCGCACGTCGGTCGGCAGGCTGTACGTGTCCGGTACGTGATGCACCTTTCTGATGGACGTGATAACTTAGCCACGAACAGACAAGTAAACACATAATGTTGTGGAATGACAGGGTTTTCTTATTCCAGTTATATCAGCTAATGCCTCATAATATAGGGGTCGTGCAGACAAGTCCTCATCAAATAAATACAACCTGTATGTCTGTATCTATATAGCCGGTATAACCGCCCTTCAGCGTAACGCACCAGCTAACCTACAAAATGGTTGGGAGGTTACACTCATCAGATGACAACCACTTGGCGGGGAGCAGTGTTTGGTGCACAGTCAGTCAATGTTCACAACCCGGATGTTGTAAGAGATATCTTAGAATCATCTTATTCTTCTTTCAGAGAAAATGGGGGAACAGCTTGAGAAAGAAATGGATGAAGAGATTGCGGCCAGGAAAAAGGCCGTGGCCGCCGCCGTGGCCTCCGCAGTCTGGGGGGAGGGAGAGGACGCCGTCACCGCCATCAGGAACACCCTGCACGCCGCCTCACAGGACAAAGCCATCCCGGAGGGCCCGCTCTTCGGACCGACCCAGCCGGAGAGCAGGGAGCTGGAGATGGGCGACGACAGGTTTGGGGAGAGAGCGGAGGTTGGAAGAGCCGGGGACGTCCAGCTCTACGAAAGGGAAGGAAAAGAGGGCCAAGGCGGCCCGGGAAGGAAATTCAAGGGAGAAATCTCTGCCGATGCTTACGAAGATTATTCGGGTCCTGGGAGGAAGTTCAAGGAAAGGCCCGAGAAATGGGATGTGCAGGCCTTGAAGGAGGAATACGCCGCCGGTCCAGGCAGAAAGTTCAAGGGTGACATCTCTGCTGTAGCGTACGAAGATTATTCGGGTCCTGGAAGAAAGTTCAAGGAAGGTCAGCCCACTAGCGCTCCGGTGGAGCCTAAAGCCGCCCAAAAGGAAGCTGAGGGCCCCGGTAGAAAGTTTAAGGGAGAAATTGCTGCAGATGCGTATGCAGATTACCAAGGCCCGGGCAGGAAGTTCAAAGACGGAGAGCCCAAAGCTCCTACAGCGCCACCAGCCCCACCAGCCCCGCCATCAGCGGACAAAGCAACTCCTTTCGCCAAGAAGACCAACCCGTACCTGAAGCTGAGCCAGACCAGAGTGGAAGCCAAGGTGGGGGAGAAAGTCGAGTTCGCCTGTTTCGCCACCGGGGACCCGATCCCAGGGGTAGAGTGGCGGAAAGGCAGCAGCATCCTGCCGTCATCAGGCCGGTACGACCTGTACGAAGACGACGACGAGGTCGTTTACTTCGTCATCCGCAAAGTGGTCGAAAAGGATGCTGGAATCTACACCTGCCACACATCCAACACTAAGGGTACGGTCACAGGCAACGTGGAGCTTGTAGTACGCAGCTAAATGTACAGAATCCAACTCGAGTAGCAGTCAGAAGTTGCATTGTCTGGAATCATACTTAGTAACATTGAGATCACCCCAGCCTATCCCACAAGCAATGCGCAAGTAGTCTTATTCCTTCGCAAGATGTTCTGTAGCGTAGTAAGCTGTTACAAGGCCTTGTCAATATCATCCGTAATCCATCCATTCATTCATACAATATTAGTGTCTCCCTCCCCAAACAGCTGATTACTTACATGAAGTCACATGGTAAACATTGGCAAAACTTCCTGATGACCAAATAAATATGATGTCATCTGGCTGTACACAATGGAGAAACGTTAAAAATCAATCCATATCTTTGATAATGAAATAATATTGTTATGACGTATGGCAATTCTTTCAACATAAAAGCAAGGATAATCATATTGAGGTTGCAATCACGGAGAAATGGAAGCATTTCTGGTGGAGAAAACACATTGTACAGTGTTGGCTGGCCCAAGTGGTATTTAACATGAACCCCACGTTTTATACTGAAGTAACGACAATTTCAAATAAAGTTACCAAAATTTGAAGAACATCTTACTGTTTTTATTTTCAAAATAATCCAATTAATGGAATAGCCATTGTTATCAACGACCATTATATCTTGCATGATACTCATCGTTGTGTACAACATTTGTATTATAATGCAATACAATGCATTATGCAATACAGACAAACTGTAAATATCACCAACTGAACTGGCAAACAGTAAAAATACCTTGTGCCTGAAAATAGTGTGATGTAAAGTCAGACCCATGTAAACATTTTCATAAATTTTCATTCTCAATTCTTCCTCAAATCAAAACAACACAGTACAACTGGCAAGAGCTTTCAATTATAATAAGAGCAAAAGACTATTGCGAGCATCATTGCTGAAGTGCCTATGTATCCAACATAACCCATTTGACAGTGGCTATACCAAAAATGTTATCTTCATTAAACTATCCTGCGCTATTATAAAAGACAATTACATTTCTTGAGGAGAAATGGAATATCACTATCGTATTTGGTAGCAATCAGAATTGATTATTATCATCAATGATTAATACTGCTTTCGATCAGAAATTCTGTATGTGAGAGATAGATAAAACTCGGACACAATCCAGTTGATACTACAGCTTGCTGTTTCCTTCTGGAAACTCGACGATGATCTTGCCTTTGCTCTGACCGGTGTAGAGATACTGTGAAACACAAGAAAGAACATTAAAAAATCACCAGGACAAAAAAACAAAACAAAAAAACAAACAAACAAGCAAATCAAAAACAATATCTCTGCTTTTACAGATGAAAGAAGATCTCTGCAGGACAAGACAGTTTATGTGGTTTTGACCACTGCATATTACTATGGTAGGTATGTGTTTCTAGCCGCATACTGTCAGAAGATCTAGATTTACATCTGCTCACATGTTCCCCAGATTTTAAACACAGAAAAAGAAAATGTAACCCCAGCCCTCACCTCCACAGCGTCAGGTATAGACTGCAGTCCTTTGTTAAAGACACCTGTCCCAGAAGCCTCGCCCCTGTCCACCTGTGACACCAGGTCTCCGGCATTGTACATGGACACCAGGCGCTGATAGTACTCCACCCACAGGTCGGTATAGTGGCTCAGGAGAAACCCACGCACACTGGCCGACTTAGTCAATAACTGAATATGAATATTGGTATGAATATGTTTATATCACATCATACTTGTTCAGTTTATCTATTCATTCAAGTCGAGGGCAGTGGGTAGGACTCCATGTTAGCATAGAATTTGATGCTACTTTCCTCAGCAAAGAAGACTGTCTGGAGTTTGAAGAAAAAATCAATCCAATTTTTCCCCTTGTTTACAAATCAAATGTCAAATCAATTCTTCAAATATGGCTATTTTCTCAGATGTTCACATTACAGGGTGCTCCTTCTTTACAATGAGGGCTAATGTCATATCATCGACCAGACTACCTGGTGTGCAATTTTGAAACATACTGTACATAACAAAAAAAGAGTTTAAACACTACAGTTACTACACCTTCGGAGGGAGGGTAGCCCCTCCCCTGATGGGCGTGTAGCCTGTGTCAGATTTGTACCCTGCGATGAACCCAATCACAATTAGCCTGCCCTTCAGAGCCAGCCTGCGAGTCGCAACATTAAATGGCACTGTTATCTATCAACAGATCCACAACACTCTTTGCAGCTGTGATGTTCGTTCATCGGGAGTCCATGAGGACCTTGCAGCTGTAGTACTCATGATTAAGTATATAAAATCATTGAATAGGTGTAGTTTTACTTCCTTAGAAAAAAATAGTGCAGACTTCTGTGGCACAATGAACATTTCTACATGTTAACAGAGAAGTGTTGCTTTTTAGGCTATTTCTTGAATGATAAGCTGCAGCTAGTCATGGAGGCTAAAAACACAGAAAACATCATGAAAAGTACCTTACCTGTTCACACAGGTGTCAAACATCTGTGCTCCAACAGACTCATAGACTACATCAACTCCTTTCTGAAAACAAAATTGAAAACACAGGTTTAGTTCAGAATATATCAGTTTCTGTCGTGATACCCGTAATATTGTTAGCCAGAAAAACATTCCCCTCTACTTTAAAAAACATAGCCTAGACCACATCTGCATATTAAGTGCCCGAGTGACTAAGGTAACTACACACCGGACTGCCATCCTCTTTGCAGCATCCAGCACTGAGCAGATGCCTCTGTACACTCACCAACACTACTCAAGATTAGATCGTCTTAGCAGCATCTGAACGTCTCTGTCTGATTCTCTTGACCAACCTAAAAGGTACAACAGTTTCAGTTTCCCTAGTCCTAGGACTATCAGTACTAAAGCGCCTGCAATGCATGTAAACAGATACAACAGTCTGGTTTACTCACTGGATATTCAGTCTTCAATACTTCATTCAAGTCCTCCTTCTTGTAGTTGATTGGACGATCACAGCCGATGCTCTGGGAAAATAAGTGTCGAGAAAGGTGGGTAAGGATGATTGACTCATAATGGAAGAAGGAAAGATTCTAGGGTAGGGGGTTTAGTTACAATTCAGCCAGCTATCGAAAAATTAATTCCTACCCTAAGAAACTCCATTTTTGTATCGGTAGAACATGTCCCAATGACATGGCAGCCTGCTTTCTTGGCCAGCTGTACCTGGAAAAGGGAAATGAGGTATCATGACCATGTGGTGTTTGTATGCAATATGTAAGGCTCATTTGAATGAAATTTAGTCTGTGACAGAAATTGATATTTCAAAGATCAGACACGCTATTTCTGTATCTTCTGTATACAGTGCTTCCAACATGATTTCTGATTGAAGGCTTATTAATAATAATGGTTTATTCAAAAGTCAGACGTCACAGTTGCCACCTTGCAGCCAACGGCTGAATTGCGTGGTAAACTACACAAGACAAAAATGTCAAGAGCTCTAGATACACTGATTAAAATATACTGGTCTAAATACACAAGTTAAAATCGTCGGTCAACGACGTTTACAGTTGATACAGTTTCGGGGTATTTAAATCACAGATGTTCATAGAATATCATACATATATATAGGATATTATCATACATATATAAAACAGTTCAAAACACAACGAGTAGCGAACACAGCGAAGGCAATTAAGCGTTCAGAAGTCTAGTCATGTGAGGAACAGCGCTGGATCTATATCTATCAGTCTTACAGTGTATAATGTCTAGTTTCTGTGATGATCGTGTCGACCTTCCACTTATTTCCCCCCGAGAAGAAGGGAGAAGGTGTCTGAATTGTTCAGATGACTGCAGTGATCTGGCGAACTTCATCGTTAAGGCTTCGCGACGGTCTTCGAGTGTGGGTAGGTCTAGTAAGTCACATGCCTTGGTGTAGGACGTAAAGTCAGGGCCTAAAATGATTCTGCAGGCACGTCTTTGAACAGATTCGATCTTCTTACTGAGCACGCTGGGTAGTCCGGGGTGCCACACGGGGGTACAGTACTCTGTTATGGGACGGATGTAGGTGATGTAGACTGTCACAAGATCTTCGGTTGGGAGGCGGAAGTGTTTGAGTTTACATAGGAGAAAGAGCCGTTGACTGGCTTTCTTATACATAGTGTTGACATGAGTGTTCCACTTCAGGTTTGATTGAAGATGTATTCCAAGGATTTTCATAGATGGTACTTCTTGGAGGACAACATTACTGACTGTGAGTGGGCGAGGGATGTAAGGGACTTTGCTGAATTGTATGTACATAACTTTGCACTTTCCAGGGTGGAGCATCATGTGGCTTTCTTTTGACCAGCTGTCCAAGTCAGTTAGGTCCTGTTGCAGGTGTGACGGGCTTACAGGTGGGTTTCGGACTTCCAGCATGTTCAAATCATCAACAAATTTCCAGCGGTTGGAGAGAGCTTCTTGTGCTGCACTATCAATGTAAGCAGTGAAGATAAGGGGGCCCAGTAACGTACCCTGTGGCAGACCACAAGTGATCAGAACGCTGTTTGAACACGAGCCGTGGTATCGCACCACTTGGCGTCTGTTTGTGAGAAAATCGGCTATCCATCTGACCAACGAAGGCCGCAGGCCGAGTTCAACAAGACGGCAAATCGCGACTGTGTGGCTGACTCTGTCGAAAGCTTTGCTATAGTCAGTAGAGACTAGGGAACAAAGAGTATTAGGCTTGTCACATGCCTTGAATAAAGTGTTTGTCATGTCTAGGAGGCAGTGAGTGGTGGATCGGCCTTTAATCCCACCGAACTGCTGAGCGTCAATGTTCGGGAGGATGTCTGTCATAGCCCACTGGCAGATGAAGTTTTCAGCGACCTTACTCAGGAGTGATGTTAAAGAGATAGGCCGAAGTTCATTTACGGACGGTGGTTTGCACTTGGGGACTGGGACTACAGTGGCGTTTTTCCACTCATCTGGTACTAAACCTTGTTGGAGCGATGAGTTTAGTATGTCTGCCAGCGGAACACTCAATTCATAAGCAAACTCTTTGATCAGCTTGCCGGGAATGGTGTCGGGACCAGCCGCTTTACGAGTCTTGATCTTTTGCAACTTCATGTAGACGTCCCAGTGATTTACTGTAGGCGGAGGTCGGGCCGGTAGGTAAGCTGGTAGCAATGATAAATCCAACGGCGGTAGGGAGTTGATCACAGTTGCAAGGGATTTGTTTATTGCGTTAGCAATACTATGTGTGTCGCTGGGATCCAAACCATCGATCTGGATGTCAGGCTCCGAGCGGTTAGAGTTGGCCATGGACTTGATCTGCCTGTGCCACGAAGTGATGTCTTCTTCTTTTAATGATTTGACGTTCGTGTGGTAGTACTTTGCCTTGGATGCGTGGATCTTGCGCTGTACGTTGTTTCTTAGGTGTCTGTATGTCATTTTGTCATTGTTCACGAAGGCTTTTTGGCGCAGGTAGATCAATGACTTGATTTCAGGTGTAATCCAAGGTTTGTCGAACATGTGTAGGCGGGTGAGTTTTACGGGGAAGAAATGGTCCATCTTGGATTGCAGGGTGTTGTAGAAAACACGGGACTTCTCGGCTGTGGTTGGGGCTGACAGGACTTCCGACCAGTCATGGGTAGTAATCCACTGACCGAATAGACGTATACTTGAGTCACGGAAAGGCCTACAAACCCGCTTGATGATCTTGTTGCTGACAGGAGTACTCTTTGCTTGCACGACGACGGTGTTATGGTCACTTGTGGCAAGGGGGTCGGATATGCTCGGAGTGGAATAGTAGGAGTTCAGGTTGGTGATTATGAGGTCAAGGGTAGCTTGGTCTCTTGTAGGGCGGTCTACCAGTTGACGT
>NC_049982.1:9820930-9836144 GCF_000003815.2 Branchiostoma floridae
TTGCTAACATCTACGCGGTTGAAATCACCACCGATGATTATCCCAGGCTTGTTATCAGGCTTGTTGGCAAACACATTACTATGTGGGTATAAACCTTTATAACATAATTATAAGACACATATATACGACTTGTACTTTATGTGTGTGAGTCTGAGTGTGACAACATGGTAATGAGAAGTGGAGAGGAAGCAAACTCACTGCAAACTGTCCTGTCCCACCAGCAGCAGCTGTGAAGGACCAAGGAACACAACACTGTGTTAATGATGAATCTGGTTACACGAGTGAACTTGTCAATGGCATAAAAATCATGACAAATAAGGTTGTGAATTTAGAAGATGTCCTGTACCTGTAACAAGAACTGTCTCCCCCTTCTTCAACTCTCCAACCTGCAGAAAAACACAACTTCTTTCAGGGAAACAAACAAAAACAAAGACAAAATGCTATTCGCAATGTTCTGAAACCCACTAACCTCATCAAGGCAAATGGCTGCAGTCAGGCCACTGCCCAAAAGTGTGATGTACTCTGCCTTCAGTGATGGAAGTGGGATGGCAGAGCTGGACGGCAGAACCTTACAAAGAAACGTCACAAACTTTGATTCCATAAATAATCATTTATTTACTCGTATCACAACACTAATTGTAATTTAATTTAATAATTATAACACTAAGAGTAGATTGCATATATGTTTGTGGGAAATTGTGACATTGATATGATCTGGTTTGGATGATTATAATGTATACAATCGATTTGTCATTATTATCTTTAGGATGGATAGCATGTACTAGCTAAGGTATGATCTATACAACATTCAGTATCTCACCTTGTATTCAGAAAAGGCTCCAGAAAGCATGTAAGCAACAGGCTGGCCTACTTTAAAGTTAGACTCTACACCTGCCGCGACCACCATACCCACACCCTATCAGACAACAATACAAGCTCATGTCAAAATGCTGATTGCTACGGCTCCATAAATTGGTCGCTCCACATTTGGAATGACAGGATGTTTATGTTGCCAATACGGAAGGTTACTTCCAGCATTTGTTGTTGGTAAAGTTCAGTCATGAAGCACTTACAGCTCAATGTGCCATAAATTATACAAATGATCATGACTTACACACATTAAGTTTTTATGTAGCTGTCTTTGCATATCAGACAGGAGACAGATGCATTGCATAAAATTTGACATCTGCGGTTGCATCATTTTTTTGTCATTTTCCAAAAGAAACAAAAATATTGCGACCCGTCTTCATTCATTCATCTATAAATGGTGCAAATAATCTGCAAAATGCAGTTTTCTTCTTTGCTACGTTCCCAAATGTAGCTACCTATGTTTTACCACTTGTGCATGTGAAACTTGGACTCTGTCAGTTGAGATTCTCCTGTTAGCTTTCGAAATGAGATGCCTAAGGGCGATTCTCAGTGTTGCACTCCGTGACCGTATTCCGAATGAGGAAATCAGAGCTAGACTTGCAATTGGAATAGAACACTCCACTGTCGATGCCATCAGGCTTAGAATACAAGTTGGTTCGGACATGTAGTAAGGAGACCACCAAACACATAAGTCCACAAAGCCTACTACCAGGCGTTTCAAAAGACAAGACCACGGGGAAGACCTCCATAGCGCTGGACGGATCAAATTGCAAAGGAAATTGGACGGAGTCTCAAGTTTGCGGAGACAAGTGCAAAGAACTGTGCAGCCTGTAGAATTCTGACGGAGTGGAGCAAGGGGCCAGTCCCTGGACTAGACACTTTAAGAGGCAAGAATGCAAATGTAGCTTCTTCATCTTTTCTAATGAGGCAACTACAACTCATTGTGCCATGACTCGATTACACAGTGAGATGATCATAATTGGTTCATAATTCAAGTTCTTAACCCTATCCGGACCGGGCTTTTTTGGGATACCTGGGACCGGGGGGGCTCTTTTGACCCCCCTTCGTAATTTCAAAACGGCTTGAGTTACGATCACCAAATTTGGTGGGGATGGTGTACTAGTAAAGTTTTATATTTTCTGTAAGTTTGGTATCGTTATGACGTAATATGACGTAATTATGACGTCATAATGTCATATTTTAGGCTAAAATCGTCTACATATGAAATTTCCGCTATACTTAAAGGTATTAAAGAAAACAATGACTATAAAGGTTATCGTCTTGGTGTCTACGTCTGCCAAGTCTTTTGTTGCCAATGACGACGACACTGACGCCAATATGACGTCAGAAAATGACGTCATTTGTCGGCCATCTTGGATCTACAAGCTTGAATTTTCTAAAATACGATTTTTTCCACATATAACCCCAAAACCCAATGGAAGTGGACTAAAAAGGTTCAAATGATTGTGTTTTGTAAGAAAATAAAAGATTGTGACGGAATTTGAGTAAAAATTTTTGTCCGCCATCTTGGATTTTGACCCATGACGTAATCAAATTAGCATAAATTATGAATAATTACTTATAAATGTAACCTAAAATTGCACAGGATCTTAATGATATAGATAAACAAGTTTGGTTTAGCACGAAAAATATTGCCATGGCAACACGAAAAATTACAAACTAAAATTTTTTTCGCAGAATTATTGCTAACAATATTTTAGGAAAATTCACCAAGTTTCGTAGTCCTAGCACACGTCGTTCGGCAGTTATAAGACGTCAAAGTTGGCGCAGGCACTTTTAGCCCCCCCCCCCCCCCGGTCTGGATAGGGTTAAACAGTCATCCTTGCATAATAGAAAGACAGATTTACTGCATAAAATTTTACATGAGTTTGAGGAAACAAATAAGGAAAACAAGCAAACTCTGTGTTATACGTTCTAATGGCAATAGTTTTCAATAAAAGAATTCACTGCGACTTGCCACTCACCTCAAAGCCGGCTTGAAAAGGAGGTACAAGTGTTGGGTTATACCTTCCAGCTGTGAGGTTCACATCCGAAGCATTGATACCAACAAACCTGCAAAGAAATACCAGTACTTGAAACAGTTAACACAAGTCATGTATGATAAATGAAAAGATTTCAGTACATGCAGTTACAATTCGTTGGCATCCAAAGGCTAATAGAAGTAAAACAAGGCTTTTATGATTTATTGACACGGGGAGCTATATTTTACAAAACATAGATCTTTCAAAGTTTTGTATTCTTATTCCAATCAACTACAATCTACTTAAAGAATGGGCATTGTCATATGATGCTGTGTACGTAATAAAACCAGTGCAACCTTAATGTAAGAAAGTATTGGATTATTTGGAAAAAAATAGTACCTATTCTTGACAACGACATCCCCGGGACCTGGTTTCATCATGGGGACAGTTTCTATGGAGATGGCACTACGGAATTTAGGGGTCAGCGACGACACCATAAGTCTCTGGAATTCTTTTGGCAGCTGTGGGGCCATCTTTACCTGTATGGTAAGGTAAGTCCATTGTCTTATAAGACAGAAGAATGCCAACAACAAGGTAATACGTAGATTTGGCAGACTTAGTATGGATCAGTTTATACAGTCGTTATACCCTTAGACATTGCGAGTGGAGGCCCTAGATATTGCGGGTGGACTGCTCGAGTCATATAGACTAAGTTACTGTCGAAAACCCTTAAAATGTATTTCGCAGTTACCTGTGCAATTTAAGACTATAGTTGAGTTCTTACCAAACTGTTTTCTGTGCCTCCAGACTCACTAATGGTACTTGGGTGGCAGTGACGTAGACAATCACCAGGGGCTCTAAAAGTTTAGTACAGCGCACTAAATCACGTGTACCTTTTGCACTGAGTTTGAACTTTCAACGGACAACGGTCTGTATCACCTTTGCACTGTGATGTAATGATTAAACGAAAGGTTAAGTCAACAAGAGTCTAGTACGTCACTGCCTGTGCTAGAAAAGCTTGGGACTCCTTGACCAGAAAGAGTATAACAATGCTGGTCATCCCTGGGGGTCCGCTCTTCGGACCGACCCACCCGGAGAGCCAGCAGCTGGAGATTGACGACGACAGTTTTGGGAAGAGAGCGGAGGTTGGAAGAGCTGGGGACGTCCAGCTCTACGAAAGGGGCTGGAACATGAAGCCGCCGACTTGAGTATCATCTATCTTGTGACAGAATATAAATGATGCCATCTAGTTGTAGACAACGAAAGAACGAGAGGCATCAAAATCAATCCATGCTCACTAAGTAATGATATAAACTGGTTTTCATGAAGTAATTGGCAATTCTTTCAAATAAAAGCAAGGCAAATCGTTGTGTGGTTGCAATCACTTAAAGACTTCTAATCTTGAATATGGAAGAGCAGAAAATCTGGTTGAGGCTTGTGTATTACTGTGCA
The DNA here is from genome assembly GCF_000003815.2 of Branchiostoma floridae. NCBI lineage: Eukaryota > Metazoa > Chordata > Leptocardii > Amphioxiformes > Branchiostomatidae > Branchiostoma > Branchiostoma floridae. The sequence goes on from NC_049982.1 coordinate 9,825,235, forward strand.
CTGTCTTATTTTTTGGCATTTCTGGAGGAGAAATACGTACAGTGTTGGCTGGCCCAAGTGGTATGTAACATTAACCCCATTTATACTGAAGTAATGACAATATTCAGAATAAAGTTACCAAAAGCAAAACAACTTTTTATTGTTTTATTTTCAAAATGATGCAATTAATGACTGGACCCTGGTTATCAATAACCACATTTTGCATGATACTTGCTGTGCACAACATTTACACTGTAATGCATTACAGGCAGACGGTAAAATCGTGTAAACAACTGCCACAGTAAAAATGTGGCAGGTCTATAGATTAGCCTTGCACTATCAACAAATATGTTGTAATGTATTGCAAAGACAGTACACACAGGTTCAGATAAAACCATTCATAATTCTAATAAATGTATAACTAACATTACCTCAAAAAGATATAATTCATCATATCTTTAAAGAGTTTGATGAACAATTAAGCAAAAGACAATTACAAACATCATTGCTGATGTGTCTGTGTGTCCAACATAACCTCTTTGACATAACAAAAATGTTATCTCCATTTCAAACTAAACTACCCTGCACTAGTATCAATGACAACATCACTCATGTATTTGATTGGAATCAGAAACACTGTTCAATGATTATCAACATTTGATATACTGCTGCTTTTCATACTGTTAGTGCTTTCCCAAAACTCCAGTATGTGAAGGTAAAATAAAACTCTGACACAAATTGTCAAACAATCCAGTTGATACTACAGCTTGCTGTTTCTTTCTGGAAACTCGACGATGATCTTGCCTTTGCTCTGACCAGTGTAGAGATACTGTGAAACACAAGAAAGAAACATTCAAGTTCAAAATCATCTTCAGCTTCAGTGTATACTTGAAACATGTAATATCTTACCTTATTGAAATGATTAAGAGTTTTGTAAATGTTGTGACAAAACATAACAAAACCATGTTGACCATCATACACACGCTACACTCTCATATTCCACCCAATTAAGGCTTCCTGACTTCACTAGAGCATTATTCGTTTCCTACATGTATGCAGAACAAATTTGGACCTGGGCAACAAGCCTATGTACAAGTTTGGACCCAGGCCAACTGCAAAAACTCACCAGGACAAACAAACAAACAATCAAATCAAAAACAATACCTCTCTTTTTACAGATGAAACAATCTCTGGAGGACAAGACAGTTGAGGGGGTTTGAACACTGCACATTACTGCAGAAAGTATGTGTGTCTAGCAACGTACTGTCGTGTATATCTGGTCACGTCTCCCAGATTTTAAACACAGAAGAGGAAAATGCAACCTCAGCCCTCACCTCCACAGCATCAGGTATAGACTGCAGTCCTTTGTTAAAGACACCTGTCCCAGAAGCCTCGCCCCTGTCCACCTGTGACACCAGGTCTCCAGCATGGTACATGGACACCAGGCGCTGAAGGTACTCCACCCACAGGTTGGTATAGTGGAACAGGAAGAACCCACGCACACTGGCCGACTTGGTCAATAACTGAATAGGACATGCAATGTGTATGAATAAGTTAATATCACATCATTCTTATTCAGTTTATCTACTCATTCAAGTTGAAAGCAGTTGGGTGGCTCCTTCAACATCAATTATAATTATTGTGAATGATGCAGGGGACTCCATGTTTGCATAGAATTTGATGCTACTTTCCTCAGCAAAGAAGACAGTCTAAAGATTGAAGAAAAAATCAATCCAATTTTTTCCCTTGTATACAAATCAAATGTAGAATCGATTTTCAAACTCAAAGAGGCCATAGTACAGCGTGCTTCTTCTTTATATTGGGTTTAATGACATGTCATCTACCAGACTCCCACTGTTAGAGTTTGAAACATGCATTTTAAAGAGTTTGAACACTAGACTTACAACACCTTTGGAGGTAGGGTGGCCCCTCCCTTGATAGGTGTGTAGCCTATGTCAGACTTGTACCCTGTGATGAACCCAATCACAATCAGTCTGCCCTTCAGAGCCAGCCTGTAAGTTACAACAACAAGTATCAACAACAGCATCAACAGATCCACAACACTCATAACAAGGTAACAAATTATTGAACACTAGTAGCTTTATTTCCTTTGGCAATAGTAGTAAAGCCTTCTGTGTAACAGTTAACAAACATTTCTACACATTTCTACAGGGAAGTGTTGCTTTGCTAATTTTATTGAAGGATAATTTGGAGGTAGTCATAGTTTTCAAAAGCAGGTAAAAGCAGAGAAAACACCATGAAAAGTACCTACCTGTTCACACAGGTGTCAAACATCTGTGCTCCAACAGACTCATAGACTACATCCACTCCTTTCTGTAAACAATATCAACAACACAGGTTTGGTTGAGGATAAAACAGTTTCAGTTTCCCTAGAACTGTTAGTACGAAAGGGCCTGTAATGCATCTAAACAGATACAAAAGTCTGTTTTACTCACTGGATATTCAGTCTTCAATACTTCATTCAAGTCCTCCTTTTTGTAGTTGATTGGACGATCACAGCCGATGCTCTGGGGAAAAAAAGTGTCATGAAAGGTGGGTTAAGATAATCAGAATGGAAGAACAATTCTATAGTAAGAGGGAGGATTACAATTCAGCAAGCTACCCAAAAATGCATGTCATCCATACCCTAAGAAACTCCATTTTTGCATCTGTAGAACATGTTCCAATGACACGACACCCTGCTTTCTTGGCCAGCTGTACCTGGAAAAAGAGAGATGAGGCATCAACAAATCGTGTTGTTATCCAATATATGAGACACACATTTGAATGAATGTTTGTCTGTGATTGCATTTGACATTCTAAAGATGCTATCTCTGTATGCAAAATAAAGTGTGTACCAATAAGGCTGTGATCAGTACTCTGATCCTCCTATAGTTTAAATGACTCAAAGCCCGACTGTCACCTTCAGAAGGAGCATGGGAACTGATTGAACGCTTGGTGGCAAGTGCTTAACTTTGTTTGTGGAAAAAGTGTATAAAATCTTCATAACATAATCATAAGACACAAGTACACATCAACTTCACAGTACAGTATGCATGAGTCAGAGCAACATGGTAATGAGATGTGAAGAGAAAACACACTCACTGCAAACTGTCCTGTCCCACCAGCAGCAGCTGTGAAGGACAAGAGAACACAACACTGTGTTAACATGAAAACCATCTTGAAACCTGAATGAACAAGCCAATATTGATAGTATACCTATGAAGAATGAAGTCAGGACATATGTCTTGAGTTTGTGCAATCACATGTTCTGTACCTGTAACAAGAACTGTCTCTCCCTTCTTCAAGTCTCCAACCTGCAGGAAAACACAAATTTCAATCAGTTTTGAAAAAAAAGTCATTTTACTTTTTAAAGGTAAGCAAACAAAAACAAAGACAGATTTTTCTATTTTGCAATATTTAAAACTCACTGACCTCATCAAAGCTGATGGCTGCAGTCAGACCACTGACCATCAGTGGGATGTACTCTGCCTTCAGTGATGGCAGTGGGATGGCGAACTTGGTTGGCAAAACCTGAGAAAAAAATCTCAAAAACTTTATCACCATAAACCATCATTATTTACTCATATCACTTTACTATTTTTCCTAGAGATAACATGAATGTTTGTCATAATTTAATTTGTTGTAATATGATCTGATTTGAATGATGTTGATGTATACAAATGAATCATTACTATGATTTTTAGGAAAGATAGCATGTACAAGTTAAGATATTGTATTTACAATACTGAGTGTCTTACCTTGTACTCAGTGAAGGCTCCATCATGTAAGTAACCAACAGGCTGGCCTACTTTAAAGTTAGACTCTGCACCTGCAGCAGCCACCACACCCACACCCTATCGACAATATTACAAGCAAGTCATGTTTGTTTGCATTCCAGCAGTAAATTAATATCACTCAAAATTGCATTGAAAGATTTGTACATTTATGTTCCCAATGCATCAAAAATCTATCGTTGGTGCACTAATATCCCATGTTGCAGAAATTCTCCTCTTTTCTAAGTTTCCAAATATAGCTTCCTTGTGGCATCTATATGATCTCTATGTGCCATGAATACACTAATGATCATAGTTAGTTCACAGTTTAAGTTTTTTTTTTTACAAATGTAGTCATCCCTGTATAACAGACAGGAGACAGATGCACTGTATAAAATTTGTTAAAAGTTTAAGTAAAAGAATCTAATAGGAAAATTAATTCAGTGACAGATCCTCTATCATTAGAATTGCCTTTAGTTAAACTAAAAGAAATCAATGTGCTATTGCTATTCACCTCAAATCCAACTTGAAAAGGAGGCACTTTGGTTGGGTCATACCTTCCTGCTGTGAAGTTCACATCTGAAGCATTGATGCCAACAAACCTGCAACAGACATGCACATGGCATGTATAATGTTACCCAAAATTCAAATGTTGTAGGTACATTTTATTGGGATACAAAAGCAGGCAGAAGTAAAAGAAAGCTTTTAAGATTTATGCAATGATCAATATTTCTGCAAAACTAAGATCAAAGTCTTGTATTCTTATTCAAATCAAAGCATCTACTTTAGAAATGTGTAAATTGTTACATAGGTGATGTTGTCATACATACAAGTAAAAGCAGTACAACATTAATGTTACAATAGTACATGTACCTATTCTTGACTACGACTTCCTTGGGACCTGGTTTCACCATGGGAACGGTTTCTAAGGAGATGGCATTTCGGAATGTAGGGGTCAGCGATGACACCATAAGTCTCTGGAATGCTTTTGGGACTTGTGCAGCCATCTTTTCCTGCATGGTAAGGTAATACATGTACATAGGTTATGCAGAATGAATATGGATTATATATAACGTTATATGCAGCAACACATTTACTGTTGTGTTCTATACTTAGTTTAAGACATCACAAGTGGAAGCTAAGTTGGTAAGAAAACAGCTGATGAAAACTCCATCTTTCACAGCAATCTATGCAACTTAGACTATACCTGAGTTGTTACCTGATTGGATTCTTTGTCACCAGGCTCAGTCATAGCACTTATAGGTGTTCGTCAGAGGGCCTAAAGGCTGAATACAGCTAGCGCTCTAAATCACTTGTAACCTTTGAGCCTCAAAGTTCAACGTCCGCTCGGACAATGGACCTTTGTACTGTGCTATTTAATGATTGAAGTACGAAAAGTCAATAAACAAAACCACGTGGTGGGTTAAACGTGAGTTAAACATATTGAACAGCAGCACACACTCTCTCCTTCAAACACAAAGAAAACCAAATTGCAAAACATACATGCAGCGACCACCCCGTCTACACCAAGAGTTCACTTTCCCCCATACCGTATCAGAGTCTTCAAGTTCAACCAAATAAAAATCGATACGTATCCGGAAGGGTCCAAGAAAGTGGAGTACGTTTAGCTCAACTATTCAAAATGAGCTAACATGATGTTAACTTTAAGCTATACTAACAGGTCTTTGCACTATGTCACAATGTGCACTAATAATAATGGGGTCCACAAAATATCACATACCTGCTTTATAAATTATAAACTTGTGTATTCATGCAGCGTTGACAGCTCTTTACGGTGGATGCGGGATGTGGGAACGTTTCCGATGTTTCATCTACACACTATGACATTAGTCTACACGTGGGTACTAGAGACACTGAGACCAAGGAGGTTAACCTTCTTGCTGAGACGAAAGAGGAAGAAGTCGGAAGCACACCGGGTGCAAGTCCTGAGAAGTTTCATAAATTCAACTTTGACCCCAAGAATAGTCCAATGTATAAAAAGGGAAATGCCTTAAAATGCCATAGTTATCAATTCATACTCTTGCATAGTATAAAAAAAGTAATTACTTCAATTTTAAAAGATTCTTTTTGCAAGACAACAGTGATTGTAGCCATGTTTGAGTAACACTCGCATCATAATACGAAAAGATTGCCCCCTATGAAGGAGAGGTATGGTATATTCTGACATTTGCTCCCTGCACGGTTTAGCATATGGGGGTGATGAATTTTGACTTGTGTCTGGGGCGTCTTTTAGTGCAATTCCTGTGATTTCAGCCTCTCATTGTCATCCCCGGCTGATCTGAAGGCTTTAGACATGGCCCAAACAAGAAGTCGGTCGATTTTCGGGGCTGTCTTCTTCTCCACAGTGTCCCTGGCCTGCTTTGTTTACTGCTTTGCCTCCGTCTTCAAGTTGGCTTTGTTCCTGTCCACCGACCTTCTGGGCAAAGATGCTCACAAACAAGGACTTGCCAGCAGTAACGATCAAAAAGGTACAGCTATTTTGCGTTGTAGATTAATAGAGACGTTTTATATCAGATGTTAACAGTCAGCATTAGGCTTGCCGCATGTTGTTACTGTATATGGCAGATTCTATGAACAATTCCTCGGGCAAAATTCCCTTGTGACTCGTGTGTGTTTTGAGTAGAGTAGAGTGTGTGCCTCCAAAATAAAGTCGCCTGTCTGGTGTTCCGTCTTGAGTTACAAGCGTCACTTATTGCGAGTACTGTATGTATGTCGCAAGATCGGATCGCTTGTTATATGTATTCCTATTTCCACGTACAGTTTGTAACTGGTTGTTTAATCATGGCTAGCAGCTGCATGCAGGGACGCTAGAACTACTGGCCCCTGGGCATGTGGGTGGGCGTGGCATCGGGTAACACAAAGGGAAGCGTCCCTCAAAACTGGGACAGCTGGCCGCCAGGGTATGTACTGCAGTTTGGAGTACATGATGTAGTTGTCTGACTTGTCAGCTTTGTTTGCACTGGAAAAGCCGCATTGTTTTACAGATTGTGGTCCAGGTTACAAAATAGTTCTATTCCCACTGCACTGAAAGCTCTCAACCGAAACTAAGTAAGTCATGCCCCATTTGAATAGTTGCATAGCTTCATGAATATAATCTAGTATTCAAACCTCTTTTAGCAGCAGTAGTCTCCTTTGTCTTCACAGATACATGTAGATGAAAGCAAGGAGGTTAATCTTTAACCTCCTTGATGAAAGCCACCATCCAGTATCTGCCAGTATCTGTGGAGGACACAATTACCTTTGTGATAAGAATATAATGACCCCTCCCTCATTTCAGCCATATTTGAATGAAAACAAAGTTTTACGCCACTGTGTTTTCTGTAACTGCTAAAGTAAATGTCAGCTGATTAATTTTACAGCTTTGACCTTTCTTCTCCCCTAACAGATGGAGGTGGCGACTTCCTGTCTAACCCTCTAGTTCAGGATGTGGGTCTCCTACTGCTGTTCCCTCTGCAGCACCTGGTCATGACCTCCTGGCTCTTCAAACGTCTGCTGTCAGTTGTTCGGCTGGATGTTGTGGAGCGGTCCCTGTACGTGGCATCCACTGGGCTAGTCTTGCAGGTCAGTCACTTTTATGTAATGCTTCAGATATTATGTTTTACATGTATGTAACAAGTTATTCTCAATTCACGAGACTGCATATAGCAACAGAAGCCGATTTGATTATATCTTTACAAAAATTACATTTGACAACTCTAACAATGCAAAAATAGGTAAATACAAACAAATGGCTTTGTTATTAGAAAAAAAAATACTGAAACCTGTGATTAGCCCCACCTGATCATGATTGTATCAAGTTATTACAGACATTTACATGCTGAAGCTTAAGTTCTGCTTCATCTTGAATTAACAATGACACATTTGTGCCAACAGGTAGCCATAGACAACTGGAAGACTGTTGGTGAGTCCAACCCTTTCTGGGACTTTCCTGTGAAAACTAGCCAGTTCCTGTGGTTGGTGTTCACCCTGGTCCACATCTTTGGTTGGTTGTCCATCTCCGGCTCTGCTGTCATCCTGGACTATCCTGAGATGATGGGAGTCAAACAGGTAAGCACATTTTGTCCGCTTCCTTCTACATAGTTATAATCTAGCCTACAGAGCAGGGCTGACTCCAGGATCTGTCCTTCTGTCCTGGAATGGAAATTTGCTTGTTGGGACAGGAAATAATTTTACCCCATCCATCCCAAAAAGGATTGACAATGTACTTTGAAAAGCTTAAAATGACCAATATAACCAGGAAAATCAACAACATTAGCTCCCAAATAATGAGTAGAACAGAAAAAAAAAATTTAAGTTGGACACAGCCCTGCTATGGAGAGTTAGTGTAGATGGACTATGGTTGAGGGGAAACTGCAGAATATAATCTCCAAGCAGATGTTGAGAGGCAAAGTCATTCTATTTCTCTAGTTCCCAGTTTCTATTACCAGATGTCAGCTCTCATTTTCTGCAATGTTTGGGATCTCATAAGAAACAGTGGCCTGATGTTATGCTGTATTAGGTTTGAAAATTGTAGAGCTTCCAAAAGGTTTATTCCAGTGGCCATAGCATGTTATACTGTAACACTGTCTTGTTTTTATCACTTTTATTGACAGGCTTATTACTATGCCTTGGGCCTGGATGACCCTCTCAACATCAAGTCTGAGAGTGTGCGACAGTTCTACAGCAACAACAGGCTCCCCATCTTCACTGGTAAGATGTGTTACAAAACATGATTTTAAGTCCACCTCTTACAATTTGTACTTAAATCTTTTGAAACTATATCAGCATATATTATGGTGAACTAATTTCTACCAAAAAAGGCAACATTTTTGTGAAAAAGCAGTAACGGCACTGAACTTTAATCCAACACATTCCAACAAATTCTAAACTGAACCATGAATAAACAAGCGGGCTTTAGCGCATTCTGGAAACTGTTAAGTGCATTGTTTACCATGTTTCCCCGGCCATTGCTACACATGCATTGGTCTGCCACTTTCTGTTGTGTCGCGAGAAAATAACATTTCAAAGACAGTGTAACTGATAGCAAGTCCTTTGGGATTCTATTCCCAGTGGAACTTTAATCCAACACAATAATATAACAAGGCTGTTTATCTATGGATTTCATATTTACAACGACAAATTTGTATCAATCGGCAGGCACTTACTCAAGGTTAAATTGGCAAATCGGCATGTCAGTAAACTGCTGATAGCAGCGATCAAAACACGGCCGAAAATACATCAACCAGCGGCAAATCCGTTCTGCTGTTCCACTACACAGTTATGACGTTCTATGAAACTTTTCATCCGTTGTTTGGTCAGCAAATGGTGGCAAAATACGTTGTTTGTGAATGGTTCCCAAAAAATATCCCCGCAAAACACAGTACAAACTCCCTACAGCACGTCCCCCATGTGGAGCTGTAATGCTATCGCCAGTGAGATCCGTCCTACTGGCCTTTGGATGTGATCACTTTCAAAAATAGGGGTGAAGGGGCGTGCTGAAATATGATTCAAAATGGCGCGTGTTCGGATTTCCACTGAATTTGTGTAACAAAGCCTGGCCCTGTACTTTAAAGAGGGATACTTCAAGGCATGTTGGTTGTGTTGGATGGACAGTTTATTGATATTTCACTATATTTACTGTGATGATGATTGTGTAATGTGAGGACGAAGAGTAGGGTTGCTTGAAATTACAATCGCTGCCCTCTTCCCACGGCTTGATTAACAGCATGAAAACATACCAGAAGATTGATTAACTTTTCGCTGCAACATGCGATCTTTGTGAGCTCAAACTTACAAGGTTTTAAGTCGTATACCTTACTGGTCTTGTAAAGCACTCAAAAGAATTTGCAAACCGGAGCTAGATTTTGACTGACAGATGGGTTCTGAAAAGTGTTGGATTAAAGTTGCGTTGGATTAAAGTTCAGTGCCGTTATGTTTTCACTGTAGCCTTTAGCATTGTGTGTGAGTAAAAAAGATAAGTCATACATTGTATTTACAACATACAGCTGATATGCTAATACCAAGCTCTGACTGGCTCGTGACAGAAGAAGAAATAAAAGCGAAAACAATGTTTTTCCATATTGGGGAAAACATGATTATCTAATGTATGTGTAAGCATTACATTTCGATGACCCCTCACTAATGTTTGCCACAGGTGTGATGATGGTGCTGTGGCTCATCCCGTGCATGACCCTTGACCGGCTGGTTCTGGCAGCGTTCTGGACCCTCTACCTGTTGCTATGGCAGAGCCTGTCCGTCAACAACTACGTCTACATGTGCGTCATGCTGGACCGGAAGAGGGAAGCTCTGGGTGCACGCCTGGCCATGCCCAGTGTCCTCTTCTTCCTCCTGCGGACAAGCCTGATTGTGGTGACACTTGCCTGTGTTGCCATTGTGCTGTACCTCATCACCTGTTTGTACATGTGGCTCCTTGTGCCCATTGTTATACTGTCAGTGTTTACTCTGTTTGCCCTGTATCATGCCATGACAAATGCAGGGTCTTCTTCAGGGTTATCAACAAATTTGGCAGAATCTGTTATCATCCTAATCTCTGCTGCTGCTCTTGCCCTAGGAGTCTTGTACCCCCAGTTTTGGCCAGCCTTCTGGGCTGGTGTTGCCCTGCTGTGGTGTGTAGCACGGAGTACAGGGTTCTCCCTGTCAACACAGGTCATCGTCCTGCTGTTGTCAGGCGGGGCGGCTGTGTATCTAGGTGTGTACTCCCAGCTGTGGTGGGCTGCTGTATGGGTGGGAATATCAGCGCTGGCTTTCCTGGTGAATCAGGCAGGGGTCTCTTTTTCAGGCTCCACCTCACCAGCAGCTGGTGTCTTGACCCTTGCTTCTGTAGGGTCAGCACTACTGGGATATCTGTATGGCCAGTGGATCCCAGCTGCAGTGGTGGCAGCAGTGGTGGCTCTACTGCTCCTGAGGCAGTTTGGAGCCGGAGTCTCTGGTGTTTCACTAAGAACTTTGTCACTTCCAATCGCTGCCTTATTCACAATTTTCTTGCTTACAGCTCTAGTAGCATCAGTTGCTGTGGGCATTCTCTATGGTGACTGGATACCGGCAGGTGTTGCTGGAGTTTTGACTGTTGGGGCTCTTGCCAAACAGCACGGACTGACATCCACTCCAGAGTTTTCTTTGACGACAGTTCTCCTT
>NC_049982.1:9836244-9842683 GCF_000003815.2 Branchiostoma floridae
GCGGTGGCTATTGGTGTTCTGTACAGTCAGTGGATCCCTGCAGCAGTGGTTGCTGCGATGGCAGCAGCTGCAGTAGCAAAGCAGCGTCAGTGGGTCTCCCTCCCTGACACATCCTCCGGAGGAATTGCATTGCCATCCCTGCTGCTTGCAGCGGTGGTAGGTACTGTAGCTGTGGGAGTTATGTATGCCCAGTGGATTCCTGCTGCAATAGCTGGCACATTGCTTGGCGTGTATGCTGTCTATCGACTCGGACAAGGTGTTTCTCTGTCCCCTCCCTCTAAAGCCACCGTAAAGACTGTAGTGCAGTGTCTGCTGATTCTACTCTCTGTAGCTGGATCAGCAGCTTTAGGAGTGTTGTATGGACAGTGGATCCCAGCAGCACTTGTGGGTGCACACATCTTGGCTGTTTATTGGTTTGGACTATCTTTCTCACCTCCCTCTGCTAGTTCACTTTCTAGCTATAATGTTAAGCTGGCTCTGTTGGTACTGCATTCTAGTGCCGCATCAATAGCAGTCTGGGTGTTAGTTGGACAGTGGCTTCCTGCAGCAGTTGTTGCTGCATGCATTGCTTTGTATGTTATCTCTAAGCTTGGACAGTCCTTTTCACTTCCCTCACCACCCTCAAATCAAGTTTTGTCACAACTGTCTCTTTTGCTTACCCTTGTCGGGACTATAGTGCTTGGAGTTTTGTATGCTCAGTGGATTCCCGCCGGAATTGTCGGTGTTATGGCCCTGGGCTACTTTTTAAAAAACTCCGGACTAGGCTCCACTATCCCTGAGTTTCCTGCAGTGTCTGCAAGAGGCTACCTGTTACCCCTCACACTGATGCTGGCTGCAGGGGGTTCTGCAGCTCTATGGGTCCTGTACAGTCAATGGATCCCTGCAGCCATTGTTGGTGCCCTTGCTACTGGATATGTAGTCAAGCAGAGTGGTGCACTGGAGTCACTTCCCTCATTGGCTGTGCCATCCCAAGCATTTGTGCTGCCAGCCCTACTGCTCATTGCTGCCATCAGCTCTGTTGCAATCGGTGTTATGTATGGCCAGTGGATACCGGCAGCCGTTGCTGGTGTCAGTGTAGTTGGCTACGTGGCCAACAGACGTGGACTGACACTTCCATCCCCATCAAGTGCATCTCTGCTCCAGACTGCACAAGCTGGGATGCATGTCCTCATCCCTGTGGGTGCTGTTGCAGTAGGGGTTGTGTATGGACTGTGGATACCCGCTGCGATTGTTGGCGTCCTGTTTGTCGTACATGGCGCTCATCACTATGGGCTGACTCCAAGTCCTCCTGCCATGTCTGACGTTCCATACATGCCATTACTTCTCCTGCTGGCTCTTGCTGGATCCATTGCAGCAGGCATCCTTTACAGCACTTGGATCCCAGCAGGGCTTGTTGGGGGTCTAACAGCAGGCTACTTAGTCAAGAAAAGTGGGATCACAGCCTCAATGCCCTCTCTGCCCAAACCATCTCTGTCTGCCCTCTCCGCTGTTCCACTCCCTGTAGTAGTGCTCCTGCTTGCAGCTTTGTCTGCCATTGCTCTAGGAGTTCTGTATGCCCAGTGGATCCCTGCAGGGATTGTTGGTGTTCTCATGCTTACTTACATAGTCAACCAAAGTGGGCTTTTACAGTCTTTCCCATCGATTACGCTCCCACCACGGCCTAACTTCCCATATCGGCCCGTAAGCCTGTTCCTTGGAGCTGCCTGCTCTCTTGTTGCCAGTTCTCTTGCTAATTCTGCTACTGGAGCTGTCTATGTACCATGGATACTAGCTGGCATTGTTGCTGCTGTAATCATAGGTTACCTTGCTTGGAAGTATCTTCTCCCTGCAGTATCACAGAAGTCTCTTCCCCCTGTTCCCATGGGTGCTGTTATCCTGCTGCTTGGAGCTGCAGCAGCTCTGGCTGCAGGCATTTTGTATGCCCAGTGGATTTCTGCAGCAATCGTTTGTGCTCTAGCTGCAGTCCTTGTTGCTGTTAAGCTACGGCCAACAGCTGAAACCCTTGCAGCCATATTTCGACCGAGTCTTTCACGTCCATCCCTTGCAGTTAGCAGTCTAGCTTTAGCCAGTACCAGTGCTGTAGCAATTGGGGTACTGTATGCTCAGTGGATCCCCTTAGGGGTAGTTGCTGCTCTTGGAGTGACTTACATACTTGGTCAGAAAGGACTCTTTGCTAAGGTTCCAAAACTGTCACCTTCCTTCTCTCCCTCAAAAGAAGCTCTCATCCTTGTGATTGCGACTGTAGCCTGCCTGCTTCTTGGCTACTGCTATGACCAGTGGTGGTCTGTTGTTGCAGCAGGTGTAGCAGTTGTGTGGTATGTGGCAAGACAGATGGGAATTGGTGCCTCTCTACCCAGTCTGAACCTTCCCAAGCCATCCTTGCCCAAACTCACCATGTCTCGGTCTCTTGCTGAAGTGAGTCTACTCTCTGCAGCCACGGTGTCCTCTGTTCTTTTGGGTGTCTTCTATGGACAGTGGATTCCCCTTGCCTGTGCAGGGATAGCAATAACATGGTTTGTCCTCAGGCACAAAGGAGTCCAGGTGTCTCTACCCGCTAGTCTCCAGATAGACCCACTAGCCCAATCTCTGATTGCAACCACTCTCATCTTCCTCTCTCTGGCTGTACTGTTCGAGGCCTGGTTAATCGTATGGGCAACCTTGGCTGCTCTTGCTGTGATTGTCCTGTCAAAAACTACCAACTTGGTCTCTTACGTCAAGTCCATCGAAGTGCGCACTCTACTGTCTGCACTTGGCACACGTCTCAGGGAAGGGTTTGTCTGTGCCTCCACGATGGACATCCTGAATGGTAGTCTGTGGTACGAGAGACTCTCACGGTACGCTGTAGTTGTTGGGATGGTTCTGGCATGCCTTGCTGTGGCCTGGCGTTTCTCGGCTCTTGAGATGTCGTTGGTGCTGGTGGTGCTGTTGCTGACTGCACAGCTGGCTGACCACTACAGGTGGGGGGCAGATGGGGTAAGGGTAGCAGCAGAGCAGGAAACTCAGTGAAAAATTTTTCCTGGTTATGCACTCATTCATGAAAAAAACAAAGAAAACCAATTTTATTTTTACTGTAACAAAAAGGACTTTCTTAGCTGTTTTTCAACCTTTGTATCAAAGTGACTAATTCATCCCTCAGAATGAATCATGGAAGCTCAACATAAAAATTGCATTTTTCTGCCATTGATAAGAAACTTCACAAAAATCATGGGACAGTAAAAGTGAAGTTGGTTTATCTTTCCACTTTCAGACCAAACATGTTTCACTCTCAGGGCATTAGCTGTTTAACATATTGCTTCTTGCAAGTATAATGATTTTTTTTAAATCAATTTTTACAAAAGTTCATTGTCGCATTTCAAACAAGGAATACATGTAATAAGCCTATTTTATTTTGCAAATGTGGTAATGGTCGGATTTTCAACAGATTTTGTGATTTTATGCATCTGCATAGAAGTACCCAGTACCTTTTAAATTAGTAAAGCTTTTATGTTGTGCTATATATTATTTATTGATGGCATAAATCTTGGTGCATGGCAGCTGATGTAAATAAGAGTCTATTTTGGGAAGACTTTTGGTATTTATCTAGTGAGCTTTAGTTGTTCAGTGTGGGGAGTATGTTAAGATATAGTGCAATCCTAGAAAATAAGCTTTACAGAGATTAAAGGAGATGTTTGGATAATGGTGTTAATTTTACAGAGGGATTTTGTTAATATGGAATTACAACAGTAGTGGTAGATGGTTAAACAATTTTGTATGAAATTTTAAGAGGTATTAATACATTTTTTTACCTTTGAAAGCAGTAAGCCATTTTATGGTACATGTATTTTACATCCTGCATTTAAGATAAGGATTTATGACTGATTGTACCAATAGAACTATGAATCTTACATCTCAATATGGAAAGGCATAGAGATGAGGTAGTTTTATACTGATTAGTAGTAATCTGAACTTCTCAACATGGACCAGGTCTGTCTGTTTTGTATAAGAATCATTTCCTCAACCATGCAACCAGTTATCACACTATGGCTAATAGGACCCTTGAGTTATGTGTGGGCAATGAAAAAGTTGACCTTAACGGTAATTAGATATAATTTGTGCAGAATAGACATGCAGAACAACTGATAAATTGCAGTAGCCCCCATAAACACTCCCTGGTCCTACCACATTCTAAGCCATATCTGAGATAGCATGGATTGTCTCCATGTATCACTTTTTTATACATTTTTATGTTTCATTTATATAAAATACTAACGTTGTTCTACATCTATCTCATATTCTGGTTACTGTTACAAGTATCTGATGTGATGTACATGTATATCATATTATATATTATAACACTTGTCTTGACAATGTGTTTATTGAAAGCTTCTTCTTTATTGTGTATTTACACACACACATAAATTTATGCTCACAATATACTCCATGAGTTTTCTTCTATCATTTTTGCTACAAGAGAAGGAAGAAAGTAAACTAGATCTAGATCACTAAATTGATAATAGCCATATAGAGAAATGCATGTTTGTCCTACAGTCACCACTTAGCCTCAACAGATATGACAAACATATCAGCCATTAAAGAAGTAAACATAGCCTCATCGCTAGTGAAATGAAACATATAAAGTACATGACAATTTACAGTATAAGGGTAGTACTGTAAGTGCATTTAAGTTTGCGAGGATTAAATTTTGCAGTAGCCGGAAAAAGGACTTTGCGATGGTTTGAAGTTTGCGCTAGCACCATGCACTGTAGTCTCTTACTGCAATTGAAAAATTTTTGCGGTGGTTTTAAATTTGAGGTAAATTTGAAGTGAGAAAAACGCGAACATGTACATTAGACAACCAGGAACGTTTCTGCATTTACAGTAACTGATAAGTTAACGTTAACCTTTTTTGGCAATAACATGGAAGTGGGATGGGGCACTGGTCCCTGGCAACATGTGAAGCTTTGGTTCCCATTCACTTGAACTTCTGTCATCCTGGACAGCACTGGATTGTCCTGTAGTACTCTTCCATTCCTGTGAGGAGTGGAAAGGAGCAGTGAAGTCTTTGCACAGGTGAGCCCAGTATTCATTTACAGGTGCTAGAAGTTCATGTGGCCACAAACTATTCAGTGACTTAGTTTTATAACGTATAACCTAGTGATAATGTGCTCCATCATGGCACATGATTACAATTAACTACCAGAACAGAATATCCTTGGTCATATTCACTTTCGAAGTAACTGTACATATGATCCACTTTGAACAATTACATATTACTATGTATAGATATTTTCAAAACCCACCTTCTGGATTGTATAAAACCATCAGAGAAACTATAGTCCCCACTGGTAGATTCTGAAAAAGAACAATATTCCAGTGAATGGAGATCGAATAGACAAGTAAAACAGAGTCTCAAACTTTGTTGTCTTCTACTAGGCACAACGATCTGAAAGCCATTCAGCACCAGGGACAGCTATGTGGGAGTCATACAGCACAATGGAGAGCAACATAAGGGTCATTCATCTCAAAGGACAGCTCTGAGGGCCAGACAGCAGCAGGGACAGCTCTGTGAGAGTCATTCAGCACCAAGGACAGCTCTGAGATCAGACATCAGCAGGAATAGCTCTGTGTGAGGGTCATTCAGCACCAAGGACAGCTCTGAGAGTCATACAGCACAAGGGAGAGCAACATAAGGGTCATTCAGCACCAAGGACAGCTCCGAGCATCAGGAACAGCTATGTGAGTAATGCAGTACCAGGACGGCACTATGATGTTTTGTTTGTATGAGTATGTGACCCGGCCATAGAACATAAATCTAGCAACTCACCAGAATGTAGTCAGCAGCTGCCAAATGGGACCGGCCCCCTGCAAAATAAGCATTAGAATGATAGACGTTTATATGAATGTTCTGTGCATGAGGGCCATGAATGCCCAAAGTGATAGCCTACACAATAGCTTGTATTCATTAGTGGCATACCATACATATAACCCAGTTAAACAGTTAAATACAAAATGACGACCACGACTAATAATTTATATGAACTTATCAAAAGTATTATTTCTGCAACCAGGCATAATTTAGCTGCTTCCTGCAAGCTTCTTCTTGTTAACAAGAATAAAAGATCTGATTGATTCATGGATGTAACCAAAGCATAGTATCTTATATCTTCAAAAACTCTCCAGCAAAGGTTGACAAAATTTCACCACCCACCTAAGTCATAATTATCCACTTCAACAATCTGGTCCCCCATAAGAAGCCTCCCGTCCATCCAGGACACGCCCCCAGGTGTGACCTCGGAGATGAAAGTCCCATGATGCTCTGATCCGACCAGTTTCAGGCCAAGGCCCCCTACACCCTTGATGACCTCTACCAGTCGAAGCTCCTCCGACTATTACAACGAAAATAATAAAAAGTAGCATTTAATAGTAAAGGGTTAATGCCCCGTCTAGTTGCTTGGGTAAC
>NC_049982.1:9842783-9868477 GCF_000003815.2 Branchiostoma floridae
CCTTTGCACTGCAATGATACCTGAGATGCCATTGACATCATCATCGCTCATGATGGACATCCAAGTAAACCTTTGTTGTATACAACCTTAGTGTTCTTCCTCAGGAGTAGCCTCAACTACTTTAAATGTTGTAATAATGATGCACTGGCTTAGCTCATAATGATCATGAACGTTCTGTAGCTACATGAAACACTTAACAACAAGGTGTGCAGAATTGCTATCCATTTGATATCATCTGCGGCTTCTGCGCCATGTTAGATTACAGCATATGTGTGTAAAACACAGGAAGATGCCGTTGCTTAATCAAGTTGTCCACCAACTTGGCTAGGGACATTCAAATAATGAATATTATGACGTCTATATAAAGTCTGATTGTATGCACAATGTGAAGGCTACTGAAAGTTAAGGATGCTGCACCTGTCTATCAAGTGATATCGTGTCCTCATCAGCCCCACAGTACCAGTCATTGTCAAAGCTGTTTTGGTGGTCTATTCTTTGTTGCTTTGGTTCAGGTTGTTCAGGCATTCTGGACTCTGCATCATCTGCAATGGCATAATATACTGTAAATGCATTTAAGTTCACAGGGATTTGATTTTCGCGGTGGTTTTAATTTCGCAGAAGCACCATGCACTGTAGTCTCGTACTGCCAAGGAAAATGTTTGAGGTGGTTTTAAGTTTGCGGTGAAGCGAAAAACCCGAACATTAAACCACCGCGAAAGTTTCTGCATTCACAGTTTATCAGGAAAGTCAATACAATGCAACCCACATTCATACTTCTAATTAATTAGTTTAGTTTTACCTTCTGCATATACCCTCTGGGTGAATGGCATTCTTTATGGCTTTTCTTACCAAATGTTCTCTGTTACATTCTTTATGGCTTTTTTTATCAAATGGTCTCTGTTACTAGTGTTAGAACATAGTTAGACAAATGTATCAATGTAGGCAACAAGCAAACAACCTGAGATATGGGAAGGCTCATGTGTTCTGCAGTTCCCTGAACATCTACAGGGTGCGTTGCTGGGAACATTGTCCTCCAGGTTCCTGAGGAAGGGGGGTGGCCTACAGTGGGGGCTGGGGGAGGAGGCTGTGGAAGGGAAGTCCAGGCTACTGAAACCTGTCATGCACCAGGGCTATCCTGAAATAGGTAGAGGCAAATAACAAACTTTTACTAAACAATGGCACCAAATTGTACACTATTGATCCACTGGCACAGTAGAACTGGCTTGTCTACACGTAATGGTAACGTTATCAACATTTTGGGGCAATGTCACTTCAAAGTCTTCATGATACTGAAGCTGTTACATAACATTACATAACTATTTGTGACATGCAACACACTACCTGGGAACCAGACTTTTAGCCAGGCCCAGCAGAGAATCTACTTGGCAGCCAAGGCTTCCTGAGGACCTTAGATAAGCACTACTGCAGGTGTCATACAGGGAGAGTTTGTCGGCCACACATTTAGTTTCAGTACACTTAGTTAGGCCCTGTTGATTTGATTATATGGATGACATCCTCCGGGAACTCCAAAACTGATGCGAGCGAGCGAATAAAAAAAAAGTTTGGCCAAAAAAAAAAGTTGCCTTCAGTATGAAATCAAAGTGGCCAGGAAGGTTGAACATAGGACTAAACACACATAGTATGGTATACCAACAGTTAGGTGTAGGGACCAGAACATCATACGGGTGCAAAACATTTTTTTCTTCTTGGACCAATCCGAAAAAAACAGACCTGGAAAAAAAAACAGAGGAACAGGTTTCGCCAATTACAAAATGGACACACTATGTCAGCAGCCATTTGGGGTCTAACCGGGGGGCCAAGAAGACAACAAGAGCAAAGTCAAGTAGAGTTTATAGTCAATTGCACCAAGTTTCTACAGTCAAAGGTACAGAGACAGTTAGCCTTTATTACATGGAGATGGGATTTTAAAATGCAGTGGGAGTCCAATAATCCACCAAACAGATTCCTTTGTAGCAAAAGTGACCAATTACCATTGTTTTGAGTATTGCCAGTTCTCAAGTTTCCACAGACAATCAGGTCCAGGTTCATGTCTGGACCTGGAAATGATCCTCTGGACCTGAATTTTCTGTACTGGTACCTCCCCCAACCAACAATAGATTTTTTTCTTTCTGTCCTTTCACATCTTATTCTTTGACTTTAGATTTATTTTGGCATTCTATGGCATTAGTTATCTGTTTTCTGATACTTTTTTTTCAATCTACGGAATATTTGTGCTCATTTTACAGCTGCTTTGCACAATTAATTGTGTGGTCGAAAACTTTTTTTTTTGGAAATGGCCGAAAATTGGTGCGAGTGCGGATGTCATCCATATAATCAAATCAACGTGGCCTTAGCAGTACTTAAAAGTGTAACAGACCATTGAAGGCATGGTACCATGCCAAGCTCTACTCAGGTGTTACATTTTTAGCATACAGCAAATCTGCTGTAACCATGTTTTTTGTAGAATTTCATGTAGATGCTGGTAACTTTCAAAGACAAGTTGTCTATGAAAATTCTTGGGACATTTTGACAAGTTATTGAGTGATAATTTGTCTGACCAGGAGGAGTACTGGAGAAGCTGTAGTCCTGGTCTGTACTGCTGTCTGCACCAATCAGGGCCACCTGAGCACTGTCACTCCAGTCCAGGGAGAACTCCAGGGTCTGGGGTGAGAACCAGGTAGGGGATGAAAGACAGCTTATTCCAAAACATGATGAATGGCTGGACATGGAGGTCACCACCATAAAAATGTAGAGAAAGTATTGCAGATAAAACTATAGAGTTAACGCTAGTTCACCTTTATCCACGGAGTAACCAATATCTGTTGTATTTAAAAACGGTATGTAAGGATACTAAGTCGACGGACGGTGGATTCAAACTGCAACATTTTGAAACATTCCAATAGAAACCACGTGCCATCCGTCGACCAGATGTCCCTAAATACCGTTTTTGAAATACAACGCATATAGGTTACCCCGTGGATAAAGGTGAAGTAACGTTATCACTTAAAAATCAATAAACAAAAAGCAAGCATTCAATATACTTATGTAGTACTGTTGTATATTTCATGTGCTACAATAAAGAAGCAACTGACGCACCTGTACATATTGTTGACAGATGTCAATGATAGCATAGAAGAGCCTGCTCTTCATCATCCGTAGTGCACATCTCAGCACACATCTGTGGATGGTGTCCTCAGGATCAGTCAGGGATTTCATCACAGACTGGAGGGCCTGGACCGCTCGGTCTATATCTGCCAGGGAGTTTACAACAAGATTCCATAGAACATAGCCTGGATGCCAGACTGTTTCCAGGGCCTATACAGCCCAACTCACCAGCTCTAGGGCCAACATGCCACCAAGGACATCCTACAGCATCCTACCCTGGGCCCCCTCCCCAAGTTAGACCCTGATAGATATTATAGAGATCGAGCCAGGGTTTGGTATCCAGGCTAAGTAGAACAGAGATCATTCAGCCATACCCAGAAACTTTGACATGGATGTGACTAAGCTAAGATATCAAATTGTTACTGCCCATAACGCATATTGTAGGATATATGGAAAAGGTCATTATATATACCAGCTAGTTTCATCACAAAAGACACGAAATACATCTTCAACTATGATTTTAAGTGACAGTGGCAGATGTTGGAATTATAAGGTCTATATTATTCCGAGATGTGGCATTGCACAGGGCTTACCTGTTAAACCCTTTTCTCCCAATGCACGTTTTCTTTTATCATTCTAATATATAGACATGTGTATCACTTTAACATGCAAAATCAATCAATCAAATCAAATCAAAATTCCTCGTTTTAAAACTCTTATAAGACAGGCTAGGAGACTAATGAGGAAAAAATCCATTAACACCATGAGATTGAAAGCCAGTAAGGGACGATCCGTTGTGAACCATGTTCCCCTACTCTCCTGTCTAATCAGGGCTCCCCCATACCATTGGTGGTTAGTCCCTACTGACATGTAATCCCACAGAGCAGCTGTATCCTGTCCACAGTTTACATGGATTAACAGGGGGACCCATTGTTATAAACAGAGATTCTGTTGGCAAGGAAGTTAGTTACCATGTACAGGGCTCTTGTAGTTCAAGTTTTGCTGTCAGATATGTACTTAATCAACCATATCAACTCATTGAGGCCAATACAATATTTCCAGTAATTAAGTGCCCTTCAAGTGGTTGAAACCACTTCAGTTGAAGTTAATGATGTGTGAAATAGAAATGTGTCCCTCCCCATACCAGGTAATCCCTAGCATAACATGACATGTCCCATGTGGTAACTTCATCTTCTGTGGCACAGGAGGGGAGATTCTTTAATTGGGCTATTCCATTTTCAAAGATGGGGAGGGACCATTAGACCAATTGGTCAGGCAGACAATAGTTTAAGATTTTTTGTTGTTTCTTGAGAGTTAAACCATTTTATATCTTATTCCACTGAGCATTCATTCATTCAAAACAGTCTAGGGCAGTAAACATGATACTGTCTTATTTGAGGAAAGTTGCCACAAGTTGTGCAAATCTATTTTGGAAAAATACTACAGATAATGGATACATAGATCTTGAACTTTGACTTAATGAACCTTGTGCACTTAATGCAGCTGATACTAGTCTAATTCCTTTGGTTTCATGAACAGTTTAGTAACATCACCAAGGACTTGGAATGCCAGAAAAGTTCCTACAAGTGAACATGAGCCCAAATAATGCAGACATCTGGAAAGTATGAGTCAGCAAGGGAGGCATGGAGGGAGGGTGCATGGAATGGACTCCTGGTGAGGTCTGGAATTCACTCAGTCAAGGTCGGGACATTATAGGTCAGGTTCAACTGATTAAAAACAAATCTAAGTGTGCAACAGGGACCTAGCTCCACCATGTTTTGATATAAAATGCACTTGTTGATAAATTTGATGGTTCCTGTAAGTGTTTCCTGCAGTTTTCATGATTTACTTTCATGAACTTTGTATACCTGTGTATAATGAAGGTCAGTTAACAAATTTAAGGGTCAACAGGTAACGGTTCTGTACAGATCTACCTATTTGAAAGTTGGGTGTCCCACAGAGATTCTTATCCTGTCATCTGTTTACATCTCTTTTATCTCAGTGCTACTGTCAGGGGTAGGCTGGTTTATAATTACTGTTTCACCAAAGATAAAGAATGTTACGGAAACAGCTACCTTACGACTGAAAACGATTTGAATTGAACGTAACCACTGTAACATAGCAAGAAACAATCGATATATACTGGAAGCATGGATTTTAAGAGTTTTAGAGCAACTTACTTAGACAATGTGCATCGATTAAAAAATTGACCGGTTACTCGGGTAAGGGTGAGAATGGCTTATGTAGATTTGACGTCTCCTGAAGTCTACCAGAAAATAATTCTATGGGAAGTATAGAACTCTCGGGAAAATCTATTCTATACAAGTATATATTATTGTAATAAAAAAACAGAGAGCGTAACGTTATATGATGAACAAAGACATTGAATCCGATTTGTCCTCACCTTCCTTAATGATCATCACGTCACCGTCACCAGAGTAAACCTGTAGTTCCCTTGATCATGTCTCTTCGTTCTCCAAGTGCGACTAAACTAAGGTCGCTGCTTTCTCAGGGTTCCAAACATTTGGACTTGCGTCTTCCATACCCACGCTGGTTGCCATCTTGGAAAGTCTTTGACCCCAAACGGGGTTACAGACGCGAGATTCTTATCTTGCTGGAATCTTTAGTCATCGCAGGCTGGTGTAGAGGCTGGTGGGGCGGTTTGAACGGATGCCAGGCGTAGGGAATTCATGGAAGGGACTGTGAGGAACTCTACTCTAGTAATACAGGGGTGGACCACTTGATATCTGAGAGCAGTTAAGATGACTTCAACTTTCCTTCGAATGAAACAACAAAGAACATGCCGAGATTAGTGGCATTTTCGTTGTTCTCTGTTTCTTGAAAAGTTCATGACAGTCATGTGGTGTTTTCCAATGATCTTGTTCAAATGTGAACATCTGTGAATCTCTCTACACCCAATCGACGTCACAACACGTTTGTTAACTACACCGTCAGTTTCCAAAATGCTCTCTAAGATGACCTAATGACAGGGTAGTATCTTCAAAGGGTATTCATTTGCGCTTCAACGTCTCCTATTTTGTGATGTGGGAAAGCATTCCTCTTCTTCAGTTGCTAAAACAAACTACACGTCGTATGTTCCGAAAAGACAACGTTGTCTCCTATTTGGCATGGTCAGTTTTGCGGCGCTTGAACAACACTGAACCTTCATAGATAAATATATATTTCAAATCTAGGTACCATGAAAGTCTGCTACATGACAAATAGCCTTATTAAATCGCGCCTATTAAATGATCGGTCATCTGTGGAAGGGAATCGCTACGGTTACAACCCCTTACAAGTAGTTTGTGTCAGCATAGTTATCAGTAGCGCATGTTTTTTTACCTCCATGAAATGTCATGGAATGGAGGTTATATTTTCTGTTATGTGTCTCTGTCTGTGTAGATGATTACCCAAGAACGGCTGGATGGATTGGTTTCATACTTGTTGTGTTGGTGGGGTGTGATGAAAGCTCGAATCGATGAGATTTTGGGAGCCGTATCTGTCGTTATAGTCGATGTAATAATATCAGAAATCACCCCTATATTTGAGATATATTGGTACAGGCATCGTGCTTTATGTGTTTGTTAATGGGCGTAGCTCCAAGCAGATGGTGAGGTGACAGCTGTTTGGGGAACCCCGAGTTTTTTTGATATGATAATCAGTTTTATTTATGTCTGCTTAGGATATCATGGAGATGTGAAGCGTAAGTATAATTGTAAGAAGTTGAGGTACATTTAACGATAATGCTTAACAGGTATGGATATCTCACATACTGTACTGCTGATTTGAGTGACATAGGGATTAAAATGCCATTAGGTCCTCTCATCTGGGTTGGGTGTCAGAAGTTTTATGGGCGATACAGATGTTCTGATTTTGTTATGATAAGGGACAGTTGTTAGTTGTCTCTTTCGTAGCCAATGGTACTTGTTTTTTAGCAGACGGGGTTGGCGCCAAGTATTCATCTTACAGTTGGTGTAGGGCTGTCAGAGGAAAGTGTGCATCTCGTTTTTGTACCGTGTGAACAGCTGATGTTATGACATATTGGTGGAAAATCAAATCACCATCTGACTAAAGTTGGCCACATCCCTTCTTCTTTCTGAGTTTCCCAACTTCCTCCCACCACACAGCTCTGAGGCACATAGTCGAATCTCAATAATGCTGACAACCTTAGACATTTTAAATGCCAAACATCAAGCTTAAGGAACACCACGCTACCGTATGCCGTCGACCTCTTAAACGCACATTACACAATTAAGTGACACATTTTGATAATTACTAATCAGATGGAAATCCTCTGTGTCATTAAATAAATACACCACTACTTTCCCATAACATTTATATCATATAACCATTACTCTCAAATACAACCGACTATATACATACATACCATCCACAAAAAAGCAATAAATATTTCATGGAGGTATGAGGTCCCCGAACTCTAGTTATATATATAAAAAAAAACAGCCAGTGACTCAGCAGTATTACATGTGATCAATACACCAAACATCTTACATAAGAGCAGATGTCTTTTTCTCACCCAGGTGTATACCAGACTCCGAACCCGTAACAAGGTGTACTGGTCACACCGTCAACGCAAACAGGAACCCCCGGGGTCTTTATCGGTAAGGTGGCCTTGGCAGTATTAATTTGTCCAACTTATAAGTTTGACCAGGCACGAATGGTAGCTATGTAGCACTAATATCAAACAATAGTGACAATACAATAGGTGCAATTTATTGTTTGTTTGTTTGTTTATTTCGATCTATTTATTCTGTATAAACTTTTATGTGAAAAAGATTGAGAGGCAACGTTACGTTGTATCAAATAAACATAATATAATCATAGGACATAAGAATTTTCTCTTACACAACCAGATTTTTTCTCACCTGCTGACGTTTCGATGTCTGTCAGACATCTTCCTCAGAGCTTCTAACTGGAGTTCTGCTTCTTGCCGCTATATTTAGCCGATGTAGGTGGCGCTTTAGCGGCAAGAACACTGTCCCAAACGTGGCTGAGCTTGTACCCCCCTTCGTCCCGGTTCATCACTGGGGTGGACTTTCTTATCCAGACTGCTTCTTTAATCCAGCGGATCTTCTTGTTGTCTTCTCTATCTATAACTCTTGCCCCCTCCCAGTCAATAACACAGTTCTTTCTAGCAACGTGGTCCGTGACCGCGGATTTCTTGTCTTCTCTTTGTGCTACTCTTTTCTGGGCTCTAGTGTATTTTGTGGTGTTCAAGTTGTCAGCCTCTTTCTTGTGTTCCTCAAGTCTGGTCCCAAAGGTCCTCCCCGTTTCACCTATGTACACTTCATCGCAGTTCTTACACGGGAGCCGGTAAACACAGTCAGTTTTGGCTAGGTCTGGTTGCTTGTCTTTCGGATGCACTAGCAAACTTCTCAAATTTTCGGAAATAATATAATCAGTAGGGTACCACCGCTCATGGGTTCTGTGTTGTTTGCACGAGATAAGAGTGTGCGAATAACATACGCCTGTTTCTAAATATAAAACAACAAACAAAGGCACCGCACCTGTCCCGGTCACATATTTAAGGACACGAGTCCGAACTTTCTACATTGTCGCTGTCCTATCTTCAGTCCTGGGGAAAGATGTCTGCGCGGCTTTTCTCCCTGCTCTTCTTGGTTGGCACATCTTGTGCCCAGTTCGTGCCCGGTACAGACACTGGGAATGGACTTCAGAATGGTAAAATCTGGAGTTTACAAGTGGCTCTAGGGAGGGGCCGATATGCCCTGAAAAGCGAGAGGTTGTGTTGGGACCAGGATTGTCACTTAGATAAACGTGCTGTATCTATTTTGCAACAAAAGCCTGCATGTCGTTATATTTACAACTCTACTAAGGTCTGCATTACGTTCTTCACCTGCACAGGTTGTTCAGTAACCCCCGCGGATACGCTCGGTCCGTACTACGTGCCCAACTCACCTGTATCCCGCACCATGTGCCTCGGGACGTCTGACGACGACTACATGTTCGTCAAGGGAACGGTAAGGGCGACATCAAACTTTGATGATGCCAGGGTCACATTTTCATACCGGTGCCGACCGGGCAGTTTGCGGGAACGAAAAATGAAAATGTATGTAAAGAAATATACACAAATTGCGGCAATTTGTGCTAAAACTATACTTTTCTTACCGTATGTATGTGGCTTGGCTAATGTATGTACTGGCCGGCCGACTCCTCTAACGTACTATTGACTCTATTTATCCAATTTAAACAATTAGACCACCAATCCACGAAGCCTGGTAGAGGCTAGGGTGGTTTGGGGACTTTCTAAATCCATTCAATCATAAATTTCGTCCCATCACACCGTCAAGTTCGTATCACCACACACCATGCCAGAATCATAATGCGCTTTGTTGAAACTAAATATACTAGTTATTCCTTTACAGTCTAACAGAACGAGAAGAACTAAATGCCACAAATGACAAATCTTATACCCTTCTTCTTGTCTAACAATGTATTTTTTTGCATTTTCACCTCGACACTATGCGCCGTCAGGTGTATGACGTAAACTGCCATCCTGTGCACGGCGCAAACGTTGAGGTGTGGCAGGCAGACAAGACAGGACTGTAAGGCATCTTATATCACGCATGCGACCTGTTACTCCATTTCACAAGTTGAACCGTTTAACAACGACGACTCCTAAAGCAAAACAAAAACGTTCATACAAATATATACTGCGCAGTCCGTAAATAACTTCATCAGGTTGGCAATTATTCATATAGTAAGGTTCTTTAGGCACAACCAAGGAGTACTTAATACTTCCAACAGAGACGAGGGGGGATACAAGCTGAGTCCCGTTTGGGGCGGCATTCTTGTTGCTGCAGCGCCACCTACATCGACTATAAGTAGCAGAAAGAAGTATCTACACTGATGATGGTGTCTGATAGACACCGAAACGTTGGAAGTAAGTACTCCTTGGTTGTGCCTAAAGAACCTTACTATATATGCATTGTGCAGTGTTGGATTAAAGGGTACCACGCAAACCTTCTCTACACCTGCTTGATGTATGATTAAATATCAGTTATTATTCTTTCCGGGGCATGTTAAAGGTACTATGACGACCGTTGCCGTGTGCAGTTCACTGCGGACCAGCAGGGCAAGTATAGCTTCGTCACCACTGTGCCGGGGAAGTACCTGCTGGGTTACTATTACCGCCCCGCACACATCCACTACCGGTGAGCATGTATCCGTCAAGCATCTGAAGGATCATGCCTTACAGCCCAAACTAATGTGGCTAGACGTCGACACTAGGAGTAGGAGATCAAGCCTTACAGCCCAAACTAATGTGGCTAGACGTCGACACTAGGAGTAGGAGATCAAGCCTTACAGCCCAAACTAATGTGGCTAGACGTCGACACTAGGAGTAGGAGATAAAACGCATAGCAACTCAATGCAGTTGTCGTTACGGTCACAACTACATTCAATTTGCCTTAAATTAATCCTTGAAGAAAATTTGGCGAATGCATCAAAATTTGCCTTTTTTGTACTTAACATTGGCTGCTTATTGCGGAAAATATTCCCGTCAGGCATATAATGTAATTTAGTCGCAAGTATTTTTTGAAAGTAGTGGGCGGTTCTAGGAATATTTAACGTTAGATTTTAGCGAACAGTTTAGCATGTGTAAACATGTGAGATTGTGTGTATGAAACTTTATATGTTCAATGTAATCCTTTGAAATGTACTGTTTGTATGTATGTAATTCCAGCGTGACCGCGCCAGGCTACCGTGAGATCATCACCCAGCTGTACTTCTCACACGACGACTCGCTAGGTGCGAATGACCCGTGCGGGTCGGCATGCAACTCCGGAAGCGCCGAGCTTATCATGGACATCCGGGCTCCGACCGCTGATGACTTGGTGCAGATCGCCCAACTGGTGACCTTTCCCATCAGCAAGGTCGTGGAGTTCAACCCCGTCATGAGCCACTAATAACCACGTCACCGTCAATACACATTACTACGCTAAAACCACTGTTACAATCCGTGACTCTCTGGTAACGTTACACAACTGAAACTGTGATTAAAACAGTTGAAGCTAATTCATTAGTACGAGTTCTACTTATTCTGATGCTACACTCTTTTGTCCCTGTAGGATAAGAATCTTTTTGGGGATCATATGGGGCTTGGTGAGATACATCAGGAAGGCCTAGGTTTCTTTTGAGACAGAATGAAGAGGTAACGTCAGAGTCAAGATATCCAACGTAACGTAACGTTACCATAATAACGTTACAGATATGTGTCGATTAATTAGGAACTCGGGTTACCATATTTTGACATGAAATAAAGTCCAAATAAGAACATCAAATACCAGCAGCAGCTATGCATGCGCGCTGACATTGCGCAAGTGCTTGTCTGTCCTTGGTGCTGATGACGTGTTCAGAACAACCGAACGTTTCGAACACATCGAACGCATCGAACAAGAACGTCTGTTCCAGGTTCGAATATTCGAATGTTCATATCTCAATCAAGTTTGCCCTTCGATCGTGTCTACTTCACTTGTTGACGAAGGAAAACGTCTTTTGATTTCTAGAGATGTCATTTAGGAGCTTCCTTTACCTCTACAGCCATCACTCGTAGATGTACAAGACAGATATGTGGTCTTGGCGGGAATCCATGTTTCAAAGACTCCTCCTGGCCACCATCTTAATGCTGCAGTTACACGTCGCTTTTTCTGGTGAGTGCTCCGAAGCCAAGGTTATGCTAGTATCATGTGAAGTTGACACGTCACGGCGGGATGGGATTAGAAAGGGAATTAGCATTTACTTTCCTGCTACATGTACCTTTAAAAAAACTCGGGATTCCTCAGTAACAGACTGTCATAAGACCGCATTTGCATATCTTACGTCCGTTTTTAAGGACAGTTTGAAGGTATTTTTTTTCTTTTTGTCTACCTTACCTTCAAACATAATCGACCTCCAACCCTTCTATTCATGATGATGTTTTCCACATTAGACGTCGACGAGTGTGCAGCCGGAACTGATAACTGCGCACAAGTGTGCGAGAACACAGATGGAGGTTTCAACTGTTCCTGTTGGCCAGGGTTCACGCTTCAGGACAACGGGCAGTACTGCGATGGTAGGGATCACTCAACCATTTGCTGTATCAACTTTAAATGTTTTGTTTCGCTTGTTTGTAGGGTACTTTGGTTACATAACAATCATATTCCTCGCTTCTTGACATTTCTTTTCAAGAAACTTAACAGAAAGTAGAATAAAGAAAGAAAGCAAGTAACGTTGAATACCTTGAAATGGTTACATCTGTGTTAGCAGTATGGTATACTAGCACACAGACACACAGAAATAACCATATTCTGTCTCGTGGTCAGGCCCAAAGATAGACTTGTACATGGAGCTGCAGTGGCAAGCAATGGGGTACTATTGGGTCCCTTCGATGTACTGCAGACCTGAGATGGACGGTTTGACCCCTATAGACGGTTACCACATCGGACTTGAATTAGACACAGGTCAGTTAGTTCGTGCGAACTACTTCAACTTGTTCATGGACATCGTCTAATATGTTACGTTCACTACGTCGATTGAGGATTTTATTTTTCGAGACAGAAAAGAGTAAGGAAAAGGAGCCATCTAAATGTCTTGTCTCCGGATACTCACTATGCAGGTTATGGCACCAGCATCAGCTACCTGACATACGGAACGCAATACAAGACTAAAGTAAATGCTGATGGGGTACCGTACGGTATTGAATTCCACCGTGACGCCGGCAGCTTTCGCACTAACGCCTATTCCTGTAAAACTACCCGTAATGGGCTAACACGGAAAGTCATCGGTATAGCTATGTTGGATGAAGGTAAGTATCGAAAGAAATCATGTTCAATGCTGGAATGGCATGATTCTCGTGACTTCCATGCAGTTGCTCTCGTTGCGTATAAGATTTTAACAATTGTACAATGAAGCCGCGTGGTGCTGATGCATGAAGTCTTTCTATATTTTATAACCACCATTTGTTGATATGAACGGTTCACGCAAGCACATGACTGTACATTTCTATCTACCTCCCAGTTGGCCCTATTTTTCCTTCTTTTCACACACAGCATACTATAGACCCAAGGGGTTTACTGTTACTGTGAATATCAACGAAAGTGCCACCCTTGAGATGTTCTTGGCGAACGCGCTTCCTGGCGGCCATGACGGTTCTACAGAATGGAAGAAGGATGGCACAGTTTTACCGGAAGTCGACAATGATTGCACACTCACCATCGCCAATGTCCAGGTCATTATAAGATACTAATTAAAAAAAGCCATCATTTTTAGTGGTGATTTGCAAGAAGAGGTTAAAGCAATGCTTCAGGAAACATCTAAAATGGCGTTTACGCAAAATAAGAGTGGATATCAAGAAAACGCTTGTTCAGAATTTTTATTATTGGCCTCATTTTCAATAGATATTATTGTGAATCAATCTGCTGGTCGAAGATTGAATGGTTTGAGCAGCTATCTATTTTGCGGTTTCTTTTTATAGATGTCGGATGAAGGTTTGTACGAGTGCTACCCGACGGGCAGGTACAGTGAAAGCAAACAGGGCATCGTAAGGCTCATCGTTAGAGGTAACTTATTTGTTCTTGATTTACATGAAAAGGAAATCTGAGACTAGTGCCGTGGTTAGAGTATATGGCAACAGAATCACCGACATTGACGGAGAAGGAATGACAAAGTTCCCATAAACGTACACGTAGATCGTATGTGCACAAAAATTAGTTTTGCCTCGCATTGAACTTTCTGCCCTGTTTGTTAGAGTGCCCGGAGGGGAAGTGGGGACCTCCAGATTGCACAGGGGACTGTGTCGAGTGCCACTGGCAAGGGGTTTGTGATGACGAGACCGGACAATGCATCTGTTTTCCAGGATACGGCGGACTACACTGCGACATACGTAACTATATAGAATTTCGGTTGTTGACAATCATAAATAAACACGCACGAACACACACACACACACACACACACACACACGCACACACACATGCACACACACACACACACACAAAGAGATAGAGAGACAGACACACACACATGCACAAAGCGCAATTCTTAACGGGTGGTATTAGATAGTATATGACGTCCACATATTTTAGAACATCTCCATTTATCATAGTTAACCTGTAATCGATATAACACTGCAAAAGTTGATATTCTATTGAAGCTTGAATATTTCAAATTCACAAGCAAGACGATGTTGTCATCCATATGCGGCTCGTTCTCATTTAAATGTCAAAAATGCTGTCGCCTGACTTTACGCCTTGATATGGAGCAAATTATAGACAACATCACTGGTTCCTTCATTTTCCACAACCTCTAATGTTTTACAAAAGATGAACCACAACATTCGTATTGGTTGGTGGCTTAGAAGATTATTATAGCCACGGTGGGATTTCACCCCCTAAAAATGGCTGTTGCCTGAGAAGAAACGAAGAATTCAAATAGTAGCCAAAAAATGTAACAATATTAATTCAGTTCCCAGAATGATTGTTCGGTAGGTGAAACCAGCTAACCAGGCCCTCTGACCGCCCTCTCACTACTGTCACTGATCTTGGAGGCTGTGTGAGGTGGTTTATGCCTGTTGCCAAATTCGGTAACAAACGTTACCACCACGAGTACGATGGTTGCCACGGCTATATTATCCACGTATAAGACAAGAAATGACCGTTTTTGTGACGCTGTACAGTTTTTCTGGCTTTCTAAAGAAACATGAAAGGGTTGTTGACTGTCATTTGTATCCCACCTTGCTTAACAAAATGTTGTACAGAAATGACTGTAACAAACGTTACCATTGTTCGATGCTGTCTAAGCTTTCTATTTGACCTGCTTTAAAAACCTTCCCACTTTTTAAATGTTCCTAGGGATGTCCACTTTACCTAGATAATGTAGTCAATAAGGCAAGTCCTTTCGAAGAAAACAGGGTAAAGTCTACTATTGTAACAAACGTTACCGGTAACGTTTGTTACCTGCCCTGTAATGCATTACCAATGGGACCAGAAATAATAAGTTGCCATTTTTTGGCTATGCTTTAAAGAGGAATTTTCCTAAACAACCACGTAGTTTTCACTGAAATTAAAGCCGATTTATTTTTCGACGAAAAAATGCTATTTTTTTTACAATTCAATGAGAACGAGTGATGTTCTTTCCATATGCGCTTCATGTTCATTCCATGTTACGTAATAGATTGACAAACGAGAATGTTAACAGCTCAGTGGAACACATCTTGTCTCCTGCCCCAGGTTGCCCCGACAATTACTACGGGGACTCCTGTATCGCCAAATGTAACGGTTTTTGCTTTTATAAGCCGATCTGTGGTCCGGATCCGTTAGGATGTAGATGCTACACTGGTTTCACTCATCCAAGTGATAGCTTCAATCCATGTTTCTCTAGTAAGTCCTTCTTTCGTAGCACTGCAAATGTTATTCAATGGAACTGATTGTTGAACGTAAAAGGTCATATGCTGAAAAAAGAAAATATATCAAAAGTGATACAACATCTTTATGTTGTTGTTGTTGTTTGTTTACCATGGCCCATACAGAAGTACAATATGTACGTTTAAAAACAATGATCTATTAAAATTTTAAAAAAATCTACACAGTATCTGATGGCCTCAGCTGATAAGCCATCATCAAGCCATCCATGATGCCATGTTATAAGACTAAGTGAGTTAAATTGTGCGGTGGCTTTAAATCATCATGTTAACGTTTGAGAGGCCTGTTTACTTTTCCTTCCTGGTTCCGTAACATCATATTTGCCCGTTTACACACGTAGTACGGCTATTCTTCTGTGAACATTGCTCAACTAAGTAGCAGAAAATATCGTGGCAGCTAATTTAGGCTTCCATGAAGAAAAACAACAACTAATATCAATAATGTCATGTTATTGTAGAATGTAATGCTGGTACATACGGCCCTGACTGTCTGTACACGTGTCGCTGCGCACTGGGGGACCTGTACTGTAGCTTCAAGGACGGCAAGTGTAGCAGTGGTGGCTGTGAAGCCGGTTGGGAGGGGACATCATGTCATATAGGTACAGCAAACCCGTATTGCATGTTAAACCCCACTTATACAGTGTAAAAATGTGATATACACGCACATATACTATGGCTGTGTACATATGCCGTTTATGGATACTTGATAAAGGTCTAAACACCGATCAATCCTTAGCTGTCTAGGCTAAGCTGTCAGCGTCAATGTGAAAATCATATGATAATAATTTGATAAATTTATATACTATACATGTGTTTGTGCTGTGTACTCCTAGACATAGACGAGTGCAACGTGGGGACACACAACTGCGAGCAGATTTGCAACAACAATCCTGGAAGCTTCACGTGCTCCTGCAACGAGGGGTACAGGTTGTCCAGCAATGGATGGGACTGCGTAGGTACAACAGCCAATCATGCAAACCTAATCCATATAATTGACATATATATCATACTTAAGAGGCCATAAATGTCCATTGAAGGGATTTGTTTTCGTTAGATTTCGAACATATACTTTTGTTGCAATTATTACGTGACACTATATCTTACGTCTCCTCTATATCAGGTATCCTGACATCCCTCACCATTGCGGCAACCCAAACCCAACATGGCGGAATATCAGTCACATCTGATGATGCACAAAATGGCTACCTTGCTACAGACCATGTCATCACCCTCGTGGTTTTGCAAGTAATTACCGACTCGTATTATATTGCGTAATTTTATTTTCTCATAAAAGAATTGAAAATTACCTTTGATGTGCGATATTTTCTGTTGGTAATAAGTTTAATGATATGCATAAACACTTGTTACTAATCTTATGCCGTTGCATATGCATTGAATGGAATGGTGGTTTAAACAATCTGACAAAGAAATTTGACTATGTGTTGCCCTTATTCTGATAGAGGGCATAACGTAACTTTGATAAAGGTAGAATATGCACAGTGTTAATGATAAGATGCGATGTAGACGATGTACACCCGTTTATAAAACTTCTAGGCCGTTCGAGTAATAATGGCAACGTATTGGCAGCTGGCAAAAAAAAAACCCTCTCTAATCCTCTAAATTCTTGCCGAATTCTAGGTTACAGGAGACATAGAGTCTACTTCGTGGACTTTAGATGGCGTCACCATGCCGAATGCCTTCATGTTACCAGAAGGAGTTTACAGCATCACGGGCAACGCTACCAACGAATATTCCAATCAGACGAGGCAGCTGACAGTCACTGTTGTAGAGTGCATCCACGGGGTACACATTTTTCACGTGGGAACAGAGAGTCAGTTACCAGACAATGTGTCCCCACCGACCGGTTACGCCGTGTGTCAGCATCCCGTCAGGTTCCTCGTCCTCGTCAAACAGGTCGGTTTCAACGCCTCTTACACCGTCAGCATCGGCGACAGCATCGGCTTCGAGATTCCAACTCTCGTCAGTTACAGCCAAGCGGGTAACATGACTCTCTACGAACATCTTGTGCCTTACAACCTGTCAGACTATCAACTCTACACCTTTACACACACGTTTCAGGACAAGGAGATATCCAATGTAACAGTCAGGGGAACGAACGTGGTGTCAGATTCAGTTTCGTCTGTACTTATGACAGCACAGTATCCTGTAACGAGTATCCATATTCCTGAGTCTGGCTTTTCGACGTATCCAGATCCTCTGGTCTTAGACATCTCCTTGCTGGACGCCCAATTGCCAACAGATCTGTACTACAACGTGTCTTACGGCGATGGAACCAGTGGTAAGGGTTGCACAGGTTTTAAAGATTCATTTTTGCATTATAACTTTCTCCGCTTGTTGACCCACACTGCTTATCATTTGCAGGGGAAGGACCCCTACTCATTTCGATAAGTGTGATGGCTTAATTTCTTCAAAGCGCTCAAGACATGGCTTTACTTAATCAAAACACGAAGCCTGCAGTTTTACGTCCTATCCCAGAGGACGTCCATAACCAAAGCTGGGTATTCATATTTACCTGAGTCGAGCGTGGATAGTGCAAAGTCACTTTCCCAAGGACGCAAAAGCGGGAC
The DNA here is from genome assembly GCF_000003815.2 of Branchiostoma floridae. Taxonomy (NCBI): domain Eukaryota; kingdom Metazoa; phylum Chordata; class Leptocardii; order Amphioxiformes; family Branchiostomatidae; genus Branchiostoma; species Branchiostoma floridae. The sequence continues at coordinate 9,860,913 of NC_049982.1, forward strand.
CTACTGTGGATTCGAACCCAGAACCTTAAGATTCTAAGTTAACAACCCTAACCACAATATGCCACCTCCTTCTAATTCTTCAACAGTGACTAAACCAACTAGCCCTTTTGCAAATGGTGTTTCCTTCATTTGTTTTATTTTTTGATTAACAGACACAGAGGTGTATGTCGGCGATGTGTACAGTCCCAGTCATCCCAGGTTTGCAGTGATTCACTTGTTCATACCCGGATCCTACGTGTCTTACATCACGGTATACAATCAGGTACGTGATTAACATTGTACAGAAATGGGTTTACAAGGCGTTTATCATAATGTCGCATATACTCCTTAACATAACCTTATGATTGGCTTTTTACATCACGCGTTTCTTCTTCAGGTCAGCTCGATAAATGGAACCGTATACGTGACGCAGGATTTCCTGTTCTTGTACATGAATATCACGGCGTATTCGAAGTTTTCTCAAGTAGAAAACGGGCAGGTGCTGTATCAAGGTGAGCATTAGTAATGCCATTACCTTACGGAAATCAGCACATCATACAAGCGAAGTTGACTCGAACACATATTGTTACTGGTGCTGCAACAACACATGCCTTTCTACAGAAAAAATAAAATATCAGAATGGTCTACTATTATGTAAGATTTCCAAACACATTGTCTTCAGTCTCAATAGATCGCGTGTCATGAATAACGTAAACAATAGCCAACTGATTTTGAATGTCTGTATTCCAGGAGTATACAGAGAAGGACAGGGACCTTATGAAAGCATATTTCCAGGACTTCCCCTTCTCATGCCAGTGGAGTTTGAGTACGAAGTTCCACATGGGACGATGGACGACGTGCTTGAATCTTCGTAAGGCGTCATTTTATACAATATTTTACATCTGAGCACAGTTTATCTTTAGAATATCCCGAAATTGTTGTTTCTTACTTTTAAGAAACATTATCAGAATATGGCTTATGTGTGGGCAGAGAGGATCAGGTTTTTTGGTAATGTTTTCCTTTTCCCAGATGGTATGTGGACGACGTGTTGATACCGGACATCATGAACCTGTCATACACGTTCAACCAGCTTGGCACATTTTTTGTGGATGCTGTTGCCGTCAACCAATATGCTTACATGGCTGGAGAATTCCAGGTGCGATAAGCTTTTCGTACTTTTTAAATCATTGACATCGTCTCGAGTATGCCGAAAAACAATGAATGAGTCAGACCTAGCAAATATAAAGGAGAGGAATATTTAATAATTACGAAAAGCTGTACCTGAGTGTATGTAGTAAATGACGTGATTACCACATCTGACCCAAAAGCAAGGTTTTCATGGCAATATTTTTTTACAAAGCTGCGATAGATTCCTTTGTTCGGTATATAAGTTACCACATTTCTATTTCTCGTGCAGGTGGACATGTACGAAACAATAACGGACCTTTTCATCGCCAATAACGGACCGGTGTTCATCGGAGACCCCGTGTACTTTGGCGTGTTCGCCAAAACTCCGGGAACTGCTAGTACGTATGTGTTGCAGGTGAGCAAAACGATAGATCAATATGCAGGTGAGAAACGCGTCCATAATGATTTTAGCAGCTTTCTGGTATTTGTCAGCATTGCGTTAGTAGTGGGCAAGTCTATGAGTACTGGGTCTGTGCTTGGGAGAGCCGTTTATACCTAGTTAGTCTGTTTTGATATCCTGATTGACATAACAACGAATGTTTTGTGTCAATTGTAATTCAATACCTTCATTCCCATCCGCAGAACAGCCCATTTCAATTCTCACCGACTGTATCAACATTTGTGATGTGCATGTTTGGAAAGTTTGGAATTTCGCTTGAGTGACGCTATTTTAAATTTCAATTCATCCGGCTCTAAGTTATAACTACAGTTCCTTTTAGCAGTCTGACATCTGTATTTCCCCCTAGTTATTTGAGGGGGATCCGAACCCAGTCACCATTGATTCACCGATCAAGAACGAAACCCTGCTGTTAGAAGTTGAGCGAATATTCCAGGCGGTTAACTTTCCATTCAGCCTCTCGGAGATGCACATGACAGTTCACTCCTTCGTGTATCCCCACGCCGACACATACAGCGTCAGGCTCGACGCAAGCAACGTCATTTCTACCGGATTTTCCGAAACAACCGCGACCGTGCAGTTGATTCCTTGTTTCAAGCCAGTTGTCCACATAAACGATGGAGGAACTAGTTCACCTGCTCACCCAGCACCTTACAGAAGAGACCAAGACATCGACTTCATCGTCAGCATTCAACTCAATTGTCCAGGTGTCAAACAAAGGACATTTGAGTGGAAAGCCTACGAAATGACAGAGCTGCAAACGGTTCCGCAACCTGCCAACGAAATCCAGCTCAATGTGAACACGGCTAACGGGAGTAACCAGATCAATATACCGAAGCACACCGTTGGCTATGGGCGGTACATCCTGGCGTTTTATTTGACTGAGATAAAGCTGGAAATTCACGAAGGGCATGATACGGAACCAGAGATTAGTAACTCAGACTACACGTGGTTCGAGGTCGTGGAGAGTCCCATGGTTACAAGGATATCTGGCGGCTCATTGCTTTCCACAGGTGACATGTTTGTTTTTTCTCTACATACATACATACATACATACATACATACATACATACATACATACATACATACATAAATGTACATACAGATTATATTACGCAAGTAATCTCTAGCGGTGGTTGCCTGTCCAAGAAAGGTCAAATAAACGAAGTGAAGTTTGTGCGTAAAATGTAGATTGCACCATTTACGAAATGTACATCCGTGTGTTTGGGTTTCCTTCCAAGGATGGAATTCGACGTTCCATATAAACGCCTCCAGCTCGTACGACCCAGACGCCCCCGTGTCTGCCGCTACCAGCGGACTGACGTACAAATGGCAGTGCCGACATGAAAATGAGACCTTTCCTGATGACTCTGACGAGGAAACAACAGGTAATAGCTTGATCGGTCTTCCACTATATGTGGGTTTGTGTCAACAGTTTCTGTGGGAACGCTAGAGGAATTGCCGAGGGAAAAAGTGCTTCTGAACGTTCATGATTTGTTAATCTCAGGCTTCAGTTTTGTAAATCGAATGAAATATGTCCTTCAGTCTTTATAGAAGAGTATGCGGAGAGTGGTATTTTACTAAAACACCCATGTCAATATAGGAGGATGCCTGGGACTTATTGGAATGGTCTGGCCAGTGGAAGACAGCTCTGATCCAGTTCTAGTCGTTCCAGCGATGTCATTAGAGGGTAACTGCACACATCAACAGTTGTCGGAGCGATTAGAAATCGCCAAATCGAACAACAGCTAATGGTTTAAGCAAGGGACCTTATTCTGTAGTGTTAAATAGCAAACGTTTATATGAAATTAAACCTAAGATGTATCGTCTTGATCACTTTATTTCATGATAATGTTCTGCTAATCTAGTGAGAATCAATATCTTCTTTTAGATTAGTTTGAACTAAATTTAAGGTCATATGTTTATTTTGGCAGGGTAAGGCTATTCCATGACTGAATATCGCTGTAATTTCAGGTGGAAAATCCTACGTGTTCCGAGTTTCTATGACCAAGCCTGGCAGACCCTCGGGAAGTTTTGCAGAGAAGACCATCGTTGTTTTGCAAGGATATCCGCCTACTCTGGAAGGAATCTGGTGACTATCTATTCTTTACGTTTGAATAGCATGAGTTATCTTTTATCTTCTTCATAGCTTTTCCAGTAGGACGACGCTCTTGCTGCGCTCTCTCTGTGACCTTAGATTTGGCAGATCGCTTAACGAATTGTATAGAAAAAAAAACAATCTTTTTACACCTTGTGCGGTTTGTTGTCTTTTCAGTAAACGTTACCATTTTATATGATACATCCAGTATAAAATTGACGTATACACACCCCCGTTTTAGATCGCAGTGAGAGCGCAGCGCGATCGCCGTCCAGTGGAAAGGGGGCCTGAAGAAAACACAATCGGTATTTTGTAGTTAGGTTAGAGTTTGCACAGCCATTAAAACATTCACTACGGTCAGTACCAATCCACGCGGGTTGTTGGTAACAAAATAGAATATAAGATTTTCCACAACTTATTAACTTTCTGCCTCAGGTGTTTGCAGAACTGTGGACAGTACTTGAACCCGTCGGAGCGCCTGGTTATAAGCGGCAGGTGTATGGACTGTACCCCCGAGACCCGCCCCAGGTACCTGTGGAGCCTGGTACCGGAGCCAGGGAACAGTAAGCAGGGTGTAGACTGGGACACAGAAACACTCACGGGTAGAGAAAAGGCGTTTCTGTCGGTACAGGCAGAAACGTTCAAGGTCGCAGACGTAGCGGAAACATTCACCCTGCGAATCGATGGTGGGTATTTTGGATAATAAGGTATCAGTGATGATAAAAGGAAACAAAACAACTTTTTCATGTGTCTTAAACTGTTAAAAAACAGAGTATCTGTCGCCTACGCTCTAGGTATGTTTGTAACATAAGGACGCTTAATCGTGCATGCCCATGTAATTTGATTGTAATACCACTGCATTAAGCTGTACATCTTAAGAAAACTAAGAAGCTTGCGATGTCCGAGAGGGCAACGGGAATTCTGACAAAACTGCGTGCCTCTCCATAGTTTTCAGCTGGAGTGGAGCGTCTGCTTACGCACTTTACAGCTTCACCACCAACGCCCCTCCAACTCTGGGAACGTGTTCCGTCATTCCGGATTCTGGGACTGTGATGGAAACGCTGTTCCAGATCAAATGTTCCGGATTTACGGACGAAAACGTACCCCTGAAATACCGCTTCTTTGCCTTCATTGGGGAAGAGAAATCCGGAACCGGAGATGCGTCGCAAGGTAAGAAAGGATGTTAACTGTAACATTTTTGGCGCTTGCGTGGACATGTTTGTATTTTTTGTGAATAATGTCATGGAAAATTGTCAAAAAAGGAACTTCAATGTACTATAACCCTTGTCCTGCTGAAAATTTTGTTGCCAATTTACCAACCCCAAACCCCTGGGGGTGGTCAATCAATCAATCGTCATCATCATCATCATCGGTCGGCTGCGGCGCAGCTAGGTGGCGAATCTGCTTTGCGGTGATCTGATCATTGTAATCTCCTGGTCAATCAATCAGAGCAATGATACTTGACCTATTCCGTGCTGCTGCTGCAGTTTTACTTCCCCAACAATGTGGTTGGCTGCGGTATGCCACATTTAGGTGAGAAATGGCCCAAACCAATAAAGATACTGGTTCAACATACAGGTACTACATATATGCATCCCGTATGTATGCAGGATAAGGTGACCTAAGATGACCCTCCTTCTTCCCCTGACAGGCAGTATGGTTTATTACGGTATGGACAGCAAATCTCCGCCTATATACCTGCCACTTGGAGACAAGGACAAAAACTATCTGGTCACCATCGTCATCACAGTTTCTGACACCGAGGGGGCAAGCTCAAGGACAACTACAACGGTCCAGGTGAGTTGTACATGCGGTTAGATTGGTCTTGAGTCCTGCATTCAAAGAATTTGTCCTTATGGCAATCAGTATATACACACAAAAGTGTTGTGGGATATTGACACACACTTTAATAGTGGCATTATACGCTAAAACTCATTGACAAGCAAATGGATATGATTTTGGAAACGGTCAGACATTTCAGATAGCATCCACTATCTTTTGTCAGACACTGTCGAAAGATTTTAAATGCTATCTGAAACGTTTGAGAGTTTTCAAAATCATATCCAGTTTTTTGAGTAATTGCTTTTTGGCGAATCTTATTACTCAGATGTCTAACCTTCATCGTTAGTGGTATCATGTTTGATGCTGAAGAAAAGATGCCAAAAAAAGATTTAAAAAGTATGATTTGATCCCTATCTGTAGGTTAATGAGCCCGAGGAAATGGAGGACGCGGCGACTATGCTGGCTCACACGGACTCGGAGCTGAGTGGCCTGTTGGAGGCAGGAGACACGAGCGCCGCGGTGGAGATCGTCAACATGGTCACCTCCGTCATCAACACCAGGGAGGACGACGGCGCACAGGAGAAGGAGAAGAAGCAGGTGAAATGAAATACACAAGGCGTCTGTCTGTCTACCTAGCCATTGAACCAAGACCAAATCTTTTTGTAACTTGCCACAAATTGTATGATTATGTGCTCAACACAGAATTTCATTGTACAAACGGATCGTTTCTTACCATCGTGACTATTCGCCCCAAATGATTATTTCTCCATGTCCTATATACCTAAATCACCGAGGGAGAGAATTAGGACTTGCATTTCAACCTCCCATTACCCAATTAATTGTTTTTACTCGTTGTTGTGTTTGTTTTTATCTTTCTGTCTTTCTTCTCAATTAAATGCCATTTTCATTTTGTTTTAAAAGCGCTGCCAATATAAGTTGTTTCAACTTGAGTGGGCCACTATCTATATTTTCCTTATGTATATTTGTTTAAAAATAAAAATCAACTAGAGAGGCAACATTTTTGTGAAAATGCATAATGTTTCCCGGCGGTTTTAACGGTCACTAGTCGACCGCTAAATTTTCACTGTAGCAACTTTTTGATTTCGCGAATCCACCCCGTCACACGCCCCCCCCCCTCTTACCGCGGCACTGATTACTATTGCGGTAACGTTACATTCACAAGCAAGCTCTGTTTCTTTACCAAAAAATGCAGAACAAAAAAGTCCGAAATGCGGGGTTTGATGTTGTAGTCGTAAAACAAAAGTATTCTTATATCAAATGTATGTTTCAAAAGGAAAAAAAAGACAACTGATAAAAGTGTACCTCTTCGGATTCGAACCCGGGTCGATATAGCAACAAGAACCATGGTATCAATCATTAGATGCAAGAGCGTACCAAGCAGATATTCTGACGATTCGGCCACTTGGCGCATAACTATATTCGGTGGCTTTTAACAGGTATACAAATGTATTGCAACAGGTCCGTTCATAATTTCCAAGATTCCAATTTTCTGAAGATAAATGTTTTTGTGTGAAAAGTTAGTGATCTCGTTCGTTCCATAGCGGGCAACTTCTTTCTAGAGCGCCTGCTTGGTTTGCTTGAAGGCATGGCCGATTGGCTGACGCCCGAGATTTTCGCTGCTATAATGAAAACGATGCCGAGTTCCATTTTGTGTCCTGTGAGTTGATAGGTTCACTTCCGACGTATCCCCAAGAAAGTCAGATTTTAGCCAATCAAAAAGCTGGAAAGTTTAACGTAGACTGCATGTTAAATCTTCCATTTTTTGCCTTGCCGCCGGCAAGGCTTTACGCCAGCTTTCTTCCATGGTTCCATGGATGGACGGACCTGTTAACCCAGCCCTTCCAAAGCCCCTTCCAAAGGCCCTTCTTTCCTTGCCGAGTTTCATGGCTTAGTTAAACAATGGTACATTCCAGGCGAGTATTAATTATATATATAAAACGCTCTTCTAGACGCATGTTACTGTATGTGGTCCAGCGTAATAAATCTACGCTTTAACTCACCATGTTTATATAAAGATATATCACAAATTGCATCAGAAGGAACTTAGTTTTGTAATAAAAAATAATGCATATTCATTGTTGGGTCAAAAGTTTTACAAAA
>NC_049982.1:9870293-9877592 GCF_000003815.2 Branchiostoma floridae
GACTTTCTATTCGCGAGGAGTGAAGGAGGCAGTGTACATTAGAGCCCACAGGCCCACACTCAACAGAGACGGGGGGCGACATAGACTTTCTGATACTAATGACCCCCTTCTGCAAAAGTGGCGTGTTCCTGACGTCACTGCTGGGGATAGAGAGGGTCATTCTGTGAACAAGGTCGACGGAGTTTGACCGAAAATTTAGGGCAAGTCCTATATTGATTTCAGTGTTGGAAAGTTTAGCAATTTCTATAACTGAAAGGTTGCTCTGATGGCTCAGGGCGCTAACGTTTATACTGCACATTGTGTTGACTCTTAGGTCTCAGCTGCTTCTAAGATAGAGGAAATGGCGTCGTTTCTACAAACGAAGACACAGGATGGCACAACAGGCGGTGCAGAGGTGCAGTCTGCTGCCGAGGTTCTTGTCGCAGGGGTGGCGAACATTGTCAAGGCTGCTGCTAAGAAGGCACCGAAGGAGGCTGGAGAAACGGATGACGAAGATTCTGTGCGTACCATATTTCTTTCAAATTAAGATACTAAGGGGATTTGATTTGATTTCGTATGTAGAAGATGTTAAAAATAGATAAAGTGTGTAACATTTGTGACAGGCAGTTTTATCGGATGGTTAAAGTTTCTTTATCTTTATAGTATTAAATACAACAATCTTCTAGGGCCATAATTTCCATAACAGCCGTTGCGTCTGTGGCGTCATTATCATACCCAAATGTCTGTCTTTTATCCTTTCTCTAATCTTCAATTTCAGTCCAGCGTTTCAGCATCCTCCTCCACAGTGATGAAGCAGTCCCTGAAGGCCATAGCTGAAGTACAGGAGGCTATCCTCAGCACTAAAGCCCCTGGTGAGGAGCCCACGGTCCTGTCTACCCCCAGTCTAGCTGTGATGGTGCTGCGCGAGGAACGCTGGGATTTTAAAGGCGGTTTGCAGCTGCAGGAGAGTCATGGCAGCTGGTTCTCACTTCCGACCGGAGACAAGCTCTTTGATGACGACAGCGTGGGTTTTGATCAGGTCATTGACATGCACGTAGGTATTTTTTTCTGTTATCTGCAGAATTGTTTATGTGCTGGTAGCTTCCATGCTATAGCTACTTTTTAATCTTTTACGACGTCAACATTGTATGTAATAACCAGAGTATTTGAAGGAAAAAGACATAAATCGCCTACCCCTTCGGCGTCTTCGCGAAGCCAATTAAGGAAAGGTCTTTGTTTGGAGCTTTCACAAAATGTTGTTTTGCTTTCTCAGATGAATCATTTCGACAATAACCCCTTCCAATGGGCTGCTAACGTCAGTCTGGAACAGAAGGTCGCTTCCCTGGACTTCAGCACATTAGGTGAGCACATTCCCTCCCGGAAACTGCCGGAGAAGCTGGACATTGCTATCCCACGTGACAGCACCCGGGACGTCTGGAACACCGTTAATATGCCTAATGACATCTTCGGGATTGCAGCGTTCATCAACTTTAATGTATCTGCCTTATACGTGAGTTTGACTTCCATTTGTTAGTGATTTTTTTCTGCTTACAAGTCAGTTTAACCTAACATCATGTAATGTTATAATTTGTTCGCTTGAGTTTTTGTTTTCCTTACATGTTATGTTCTTTCATTGCTTTACTTCTTATTTTTTTGTCTCAATGCACAAAAGTAACTTTTAGAAAACCTGTAAATAAAATGAAGCCTGTGACACACAACTTACCGTCTTCAACTTACTGTTTAGGAAAACCACGTGGTAATCGTCCTAGTAAGGCCCTCTATCCCAGACGCACAGCTGACTCTGTATCTTGGGGAAAACACGAATCCAACGTTCACCAACTACACAGCTGTTTGGGACCTTCCTTTCGCAGCGGACTACGCTGTTGAGGTTGGTTCAGGTGGGAACATTACAGCCGACCCTTACCAGTGGCAGATCGGCGTACTGAACGCGACGTCCATCTATTATCTGGGCATTACTTATAATGAATCAGGTAGGAATGTCGTTACGTAATGATACATCTAGGGCCTTTATTCTAGGGCTGCACATCATCCCGTCCAAGTATAGCTCTAAGTATAGCTTTAGAATACTCATCACCACGTTGTACAAAGTTTATTCTCATTTACAAGGTAAAACTATTTGAGTGAAACATTTTACGATTTATGTGAACAATACATTTCTATGGAGGTGATTTCATAGTGTAGAAAAGTATGGTGGGGACTGATTAAGTTAAGTATACAAGCTTGAAGAACGCAAAATTCCCATAAGTCATTATAATATTCAAGCACACTGTAAGACATGGTTTATCATCATCTCAGTCGTCCAGGCGACTGAGGTAACATTACTTTTTGTGAGAACTGATCACATGACTGGATTTTACCAGCACTGGACGGTGGTGCTGCTGGTGAGGACCTGGTGTTGGAGCTGTTGCTGTTCTCCACCACCTGTCTCTACTTCAACGAGACGTCCTCACTGTGGGAAGACGAAGGGTGCCAGGTATGTGGACCTGCTAGTAATGAACATACTTCAAAATGGTATGGTCACTATGGTATTTTTGGATTATGCCTTCACCGAGAAGGTTATTTTCTCGGAGCTATGAGTCTGTCTGTATTTTTGTATGTAAACAGCATAACTCGAGAAGTCATGGATCGACCTTTATCATATTTGGCATGTTGGTAGGGAATGACTAGCTAAAGGGGTTTGCAAAAAGAAGATACGATTAGATCCCCACCCCCCTTACATATGGTCTGTGTCGGAACGTCCGGTTTTGATTCCTTCTCAGCGGTTCTGGAGTCGTCATGTTCAGGTGTCCTGTAGACGCCTGGGCATTTTGTTTTTCTGAGTATTCTATAATTTTTGTTTTGCGTAGTTACCACAATGACCTGCTAGCACGTGACGTCCATATGGAAGTGAAATTTGAGGATAGCGATAGCCACACCTAGAACATGTACGTAAAACTACTTTTATAAAACAAAACGTCCTTCCCGTGTGTGACTGCACCAAATAAATTCACTAGTATATGCTGGTGAGCGACGCCATGAGACGGTTTAGTGTATATACAATACAAACAAACGAACTAATTAGAAATTAACTGGAACTCTTATGTTCTGCTCAGGTTGGACCATTGACCACGCCTAATCGCACACACTGCATCTGTGACCACCTCACTCCGTTCGGCTCCAAATTCTTCTTCCCGCCCAACAAGATCGACATCTTAGCTTCTCTGATGAAGTTCAGGAACTTGGCAGACAATCCGGTTGTCACCATCGTTGTATCCGTCATCCTCGGGCTGTACCTCATTGCAATATTCTGGGCACGAAGAAAAGACAAGGAAGACGAGACTAAAGTAAGATTATTGGGTTTCAGTTAGTATCGTACTTTTCGCCTTTTGGAACGCATTCTTTTAATGAACATATCTCCTTGTATATACTTTGATACAAGTTTGACATTTTCTTTTGTTTTCCAAGGTTGAGACTATGGCATTGCATGACCTTGACCCAATGGACATGTATCGATATGACGTCACCATTATTACCGGATTCAGAAGGCATGCTGGGACGACAGCCAGCGTCAGCCTTCGTCTAATCGGAGAGGAGGGTAACTTGGATTGCTGCAGCCTCTGTTTTGAAGTGGTGTCCATTGCTTTGATACACACTGTATCTCCGCAACTGCCGCTTGATATCAATGGCTGCCTGTTGTGTTTTCTCTTAGCAATGACTTTAATGAAATGTACATACATTTTATCAGTCTTACAGGGTCATTTCATTAGCAGGAACAAGTATATCTTAAACATGTTTAAAGCTTCAGCAGGTTTAGACGAAAGTCTGGTGGTTGACATACACCAACAGTTCGTGTTTTTTTCTAAATTCTTAAAGAAGGAATTGACAAGAGAGATTCGAGCGCCATGAATGGATTACTGAATACTGTGTTGTTATTTGACGACAGACGAGAGTGAGACCCACATGGTGTCGGACCCGGTGAGCGACAGGAAGGTCTTACAGCGCGGCGCCATCGACTCATTTCTCATCACCACCCGGGACTCACTGGGAGACCTGAGGGAGATCATGGTGTGGCACAACAACGCTGGCAGGAACCCGTCCTGGTGTGTTGGAGGCACTCCGGCTGTTTCTTGTTCTTTCTAGGCGCAGCACGATTTCCTTGTCGGTTTGCGGTTATCAACCGTACTTTCGTGGTACAAATGTGATTTCAGGTGGTGATTGACACTTTATCTTCAATCTCTGTTTATCGAATATCGAATCGCGAAGGCATGTGAACGAGGCCATTAAACCCAATCTTGATTACATCGGACGTTACTATTGTTAGAATCTAGTCAAAGTTCGCTTTAGTATAAATGTAAAGATAAAAAATATGATACCTGACAAAATATGATTAGAATATCAAAAAATATTATACCTGACAAAATGTCTATAATTAACATAGCTGAAGATGAATTTTACATTTTTATAACTTGTCCACCTTATGTGACAGGTTTCTAAGCCGTATAATGGTTCAGGACCTGCAGACCAAAAAGCGATGGTACTTTCTTTGTAACAGCTGGCTGGCGATAGACATGGGGGACCGAGAGGTACGGAAGTGTTAGTTTTGTCTTCAGTCTGTCTGTTTGTTCTAGTGTGTGTTCGTAGTTATTTGAGTGGCAGGTTGAAGTAGACCTGATTCAATGATGCCATACGTTAGAGTTTGTGAGTCATGGCTCCGCCCACTCAGTTACTTCCAGTCTCTAGTTCTGAATCTGATATACGTACATACATAGGTGCAGTAGACAGAAAAGCTTCATGGGTTTGTCTTAATATGATTCCAAAACCATCAACACACTGTACATATATTGAATATATCCATGTATCTGTTATGCTGCCTATTCCGCCAGGTTGAGAAGCACATCTGCGTGGCGACGGAAGCGGAGCTCCACCAGGCGTCCACCCTGTTCGCCACGAAGGCTGTGTTCGCCCTACAGGACGATCACCTCTGGTTCTCCATACTTGCACGGCCTGCCAGGAGCAGGTACTTTCTTCTCTCAGAGACAATTTTAGAAACCATCCGATGTATAGGATTCTTGAAGATTCGACAGTCTTGTTTCATACGTTCATACAGTTGCGTGGGGTGATATGGTCTAGATATATGCTGCTTTAAAAGCCATACTGTTGGTACCAAGCTCACTGTGCATATTGAATCCGTTTACGCACACAGTTTTCTCTTGTTTTCGCCATGTCTTCCTCCAGGTTCACCAGAGTACAACGCCTAACTTGCTGCGTCTCCGTGCTACTGTGCCAGATGCTGACAAACATCATCTTTTACGGCACAGGGGATGAGTCCTCCGGAGGGGACATGAACATTGGTGGCTTCCGCATCACGTGGAAAGAACTAGTGATCGGCGTGGAGTCGGCACTCATCGCTTTCCCCATCAATTTCGTCATCGTCGCATTGTTCAAATATTCCGCAGAGAAGCCGGAAAGGGAGAAGAAGGAGAGGCAGAGGTGTAGCTGGGCGTGGAAGTGCTGTTGTAAAGGCACTAACCGCGGAAAGCGTCGGCCTAGCACTAAAAATGTGCCAACACACTGTAGTAAGGATACCACCATCGATGATCCCGAAAACGTTGTTGACCATGAAGATGTGGTGATTGACGCGCCAGATGGTGATGCTGTTGGTGGCCATGCCAGAAAGCCTCATCGCAAGAAGAAGAGTTTGAAAACAAGGATCAGAAGTTGTTGCTGCTGGTTCTCTCCCAGGTTTGTAAACCATTCTCAAAGGATCCGTAACAACTTGTTTATGTTCATGTTAGCAAGATCCACTTCAAGATCTGATGGATTCTATAATATTTCATTTATCAAACTGCAAAATAGATGTGTATAGATTCAAGTCAAATAAAATGTTCTAGACGAAATGTAATAACACGCTTAAGTATTATCTGCACATCTGCCCCAAAATGTAATTCAAATGAACGAAAAAAATGGTGACCAGTAGCTTCCGAGCTAGCCCATATTGTTGCAATTTTCCCAATCTGACTGTTACTGTTCTTGCTTCAAGCGAGCCAGATTCTGACCTGACGGAAGAGGAGAAGGCGCAGTTGTTCATCAAGGGTAGGGATAGGTGTGAGTTACCGTGGTGGTGTGTGTACGTGGCCTGGGTTCTGGCGATCCTGTCATGTCTAACGGCAGCCTTCTTCACACTCCTCTATGGTATGGCGTACGGAAGGCAGAAGTCTATCGACTGGCTGGTGTCAATGATCATTGGCTTTCTACAGGTAAGTCTAACTCCGGACTTTTTAAAGATTAAAAGTTTATTTAAAACATTCAGATCGCGCTACAAAAACCACTTCCAACAATACATGCCTGATCTATAGCTAAGTTGCGTCCTTTCTCAGGGTGTGCTAGTTCTGCAGCCCCTGAAGATGCTGGTCATCGCTGCCATCGTTGCTGTGATTATCAAGAAGCTGGATGAAGAAAGTTGGGAACCGATCGTACCTGAAGAACATATTGTTGGTGAGTTTTGATAACTTGTTTCTTTAACTTCAGATATTTTACGTTAAGTTTAGTAACATGAAGTCCATCAGAAATATGATAACACAAGTGCGTACATACATTTGAGTCTTCTCCGTTGCATGTATAAACAGATAGCGGGTCTTGGACTTCCCTGGACATCCAACAGTTTCGCAAGGATCTACAGAAAAGGCGAGAGAACCCCTTGTACAAGCCCCCGCCTCCTAAAGATTTGGAGAAAGTCAGAGCAGCAAGAAAGAAGAATGATGCCATGTTTTTCATAGTTTACGAGACTGCAGCCTTCATGCTCTTTGCCTTCCTCATATTGACCATCGCACACACAATGAGGGAGCCAAACGCCTTTCATCTGGGAAACACCGTTCATGAGACGTTCTTGGGAGATGTCGAAGAGGTACTGTGTCCTTTTCCTGAGCTGCCGAGTTGAATATTTGGGTCTACAATCTAAGATATATTTGGTATTTTGTTAGTCAATAAATGTTCCAGACCAGGAAAGTTTACACGATGTAAGGGATCTTATGTAGCTTGATCATCCTGTCAACTACTAGAGTACTTGTAACTGTGCCGTATATTTCCGCAGATTCAAGATCGCTATGATGTGTACTTGTGGTTGGAGGAAGAAATCTTCATGAACCTATACGATTTCTCCAGTCCATTTACAGCCGATGGGCAGTCTGTTGTGGTTGGATCGGTTAGGATGCGACAAGTGCGCGTGTCAACAGGTGAGCGGAGAGTTTACATTAACTTTGCCATGTACTATAATAAAGGGTTAATGCCCCGGCCCGAGGTGTATATGGTGAGATAATCCCT
>NC_049982.1:9878889-9893451 GCF_000003815.2 Branchiostoma floridae
CTGAATCTACGTGTTACGGCGTCATAACCAACGTGGAACGGGGCCTTCTGATTGGTCCGCGGCGCCTGGCTATATGATAATAATAAATAACAAACAATTTTCCATCTTCAGTAAAGCGCTTAACGTTTAAAACTGATGATGGGACCCAGCATTAAAGCTGGTAAATAACATTTTGGCAAAAGTTAGCTTTATCTAACCAACAGGAAAGAAAGTCGGGGCTTATTCCAACTTTTCGACTATCAGTCTTGTTCACGGAATAGACGGGAGCTTCCGGGACCCGGCTGTGACGTCAGAATCTATTAACTTCAACGACGCGTCTTAGAGGCCATTGTCGCCCCCGTCTCTGTTCAGTGTTGGGAAACACTTAAGTTTTGTTGTTGTTGTCATATTGCTGCTAAAACTATCAAATTGGTCTTGTTTAGTAAACAAACACTCTTGCCATGTTTCTTTTCGTTCGATATAGAAGCGTGTACAGCACAGAAGAACGGCGTGGTCGGCACGAGACTACTATCGCTCTACTTCGACTTTTGCAGCGAAGATTATACCAGAGATAACGCGGTTACAGAACATTTCCTGACAAGTTGGGTGAGCCCACCGAAGACTGCAAACTTCACCCCAAGTGCTTCGAGCCCATGGGTATACCAACACACAGACAGCGTGTGGTCGTTCTCAGGATACGGTACAGGCGGGTACGTCGCTGATTTCAACGTCAAGACAGCACAAGCATACTTCAAGCTGTATGACCTGGAAGATCAGAAGTGGA
The DNA here is from genome assembly GCF_000003815.2 of Branchiostoma floridae. Classification (NCBI taxonomy): domain Eukaryota; kingdom Metazoa; phylum Chordata; class Leptocardii; order Amphioxiformes; family Branchiostomatidae; genus Branchiostoma; species Branchiostoma floridae. Next base: position 9,879,653 of record NC_049982.1, read on the forward strand.
TAGATCGACAGACCAGAGCCGTAGTTGTTGACTTTACGATCTACAACGCAAATGTGGACTTGTTCTGTCTGGTGTCAGTACTCATAGAGACGCCGGACACTGGGAATGCCCGCGCATCGTCGACTGTCCGGATGATACGGCTCTACCAGTACAGGCACGCTATCGACATGGTGGTACTGATATTTCAGGTAGCCTACACACTGGTGATTATCTACGATATCTATGCTGCTGTACGCAGAATTATTGCTCAGCGAGGGGCGTTCTTCAGGAATGTTTGGAACCTTATAGACATTCTTATTATTCTCCTCTCCTTGACAGCATTTGCCGCCTTCGGTGCTCGTATGATACTGACCAACCAAACTCTTGCAAGTTTTAGAAAGAACAAAGCTTCATTCCTCAACCTTGTACCCGCGATTGTTGCCGACGAGGCATTAGTGGCTGTTGTCGCGATCATCGCTTTTGTAGGTTGTATGCGGTGTTGCAGGCTACTTCGGGGCAACAACAGCCTTTACCTGATCGAAGCAACCCTCACACGGTCCATGGCGCCATTGCTGTCACATGGCCTGATCATAGTCATCATGATGATCGGGTACGCCGTGTTTGGACATCTTGCCTTTGGTCGCCTAGTCCAGTCGTACTCTTCCTTTCCCCGAGCTCTCGTCACAGTTTTGAACTTTGCCATCGGGGCCTATGAGATCGACGACTATATTGCATCGCCGGTGCTAGGATCAATCTTCTTCATCAGCTTCATCTTCTCCATGGGATTCATTCTTCTGAACTTCTTTGCCGCCATCATGATGGACATTTTTACTGTAGAGAAGGAAGAGTTTGAGGTGCCGCAGGAGGGAGAAATCGTGACTTACACGATCGAGCGCGTGAAGTCCCTTTTGGCATTCAAAAAAAGCCGCCATGATGATGACACAGATAAGCCCTGGACAGGTAACCTATTAGACGCTCTGCATATCAGAAGAAGGAGGAGTGGTGTGAAGCTGAACGTGGGCATGAGTGAAGACTCACTTGAGGACCTCTCCAGTGACGTGGAACTTGGCCCCCAGTCGGCGTCCGCCGAATCTCTTGGCTTCGTGCCACGGCTCGATTGGCCCCCGAGGGGCGCTCGTTTTAGAAACGTGAGCGGAGTCCACATATCGGACAAGGATAATCCACGATAGAAATTTGCAAGAAGTTTGTAAACTTACATTACATTACTAATAGGTTCCTTTGATTGTTAGTGCTATAGAGTGGGGAATGTTTCCGACGAGTCTTGATAAATAACTGCAGTGAACTGAGGCTGGAGCTACATTCAGTCTGGCTCCATTTTGATAATAATTATGCGATTATTATAAACGTTGTGTATGACTTTGCATGTTTCACAGTTAAGTGTCGCAAGGGTAATAATTTTGCTCGATAAAAAACGCTAAATCATAGTACATTGTACTTATTTAAGACCGTTCGTGCAGATGTAAAGACTTTCCTACTCTCGTTAAGTGTTTGGTTGAACTTGTTAATCAATAATACGTTAAGCTTCATGGTTTTCTTGTTAAAAATGACTTGTATTGAGTTAATAAAATGTAAGCAGAAAAGTTGCGATGACGGGAAGGTTTAAATGCTTGTTATTTTCAGTAAAAACATATTTGTAGTGGTAAGTAAAACATAAACTGCTTCTGTGCAGATGTGAAGTTGCACACATCTTATGCTATGAATAAATTGTATTTTTGCCTGTTTTATTAGTGACAAGTTTATTGCAAATCATTGCCCGATGGCTAATTGCAGGTAACAAATTAAATGGACGGACAGATATTTTAGAACAATAGCATGTATCTAGTTTTAGTCTAAAACTTGGCTCCAAATTCTTACCTATTGGGTTCGTTTTTTTTGAGACATTGGAAATCGAAGGATCCCACCTTTTCTGTGATGAGTGGGCTTTGCCATATCTAATATGAGGAAAGTATTTTTTTCTGTAAACGCGGATAGATTAGGATGTCGATCGAGTAACATGGCTGTAGAACGTTATACATGTAGATTGATAACCCCCTTTTGATCATTGACAAAAACAGAGTCCTGAAGCGTGTGTAGACATTGAATTTATGTATTTATTTGATGTCGAATCTATCTTTGATTATTGACCGTTGTAGCGCAGTCGCCCTTAGGCGCAGACACCCTCGAACATCAGGACGTCATCAATGGCGATGTCGCCGCGCCAGCTGGCTCCCCTGATGGCCTCGAAGACAACCTACAATGGCAAGAGTTAAAAATAGTCTTAGTTATTTATTGTCACTGATTTCCATGCATTGTAGCAGCTACATGTACGCTGGCGCTGTCTGGTGGAGAAATATTGTTAAGATTGAAATTGGGGTTAGTACTTTTCTGAAGCCTTGTTTTAGTGTATTTTAACATGTAATGATTTTCTGTGTCTGCATCAGTCATGTCTGTATAGTCAATATAACCCAGCTTTGGTGTAACAAACAAGCTTCACAGGCATGTGGCGCGGCAGCAGAATTTCCAAGCAGGATGCGACAGAACCAGCTACAGACAAGGACCTAAGACAGTCTTAACAGTAACAGGACAGCAGCATTGTTAGGTTGGTCGTGCAGAACTACTCCTACTCTTCAAGCAGAGGTTCGGTTCCGAATGTTTTGACGTATATCACACGGCTAAACCGACATGAAGAAAACAGAACAACGTCGAAAGCCAGACAAAAACGCGTAAACACGCAGCCGGAGCCGAACCTCTGCTTGGAGTGTAGTGCAGAACATGCCATTAGTTTGCGAACGTGCGAAGATCGTACGACAAATATGACTGGACCCTTACCTGGAAGTCGGCGTCCCCAGGGATGGTGAGCTGCCCACTCAGCCAGTTGTTTCCTTGGTCGCCGGTCACGCTGAAGTTAGGTGTGCCCAGGATGGAGTTTCCGTCAGTCACGTACACGTTCAACGTGTCGATGTCTGAAGGGACAAGCGTCAGGAAAGGGAACAGTTACGACCACATGTTACATTACTATGATAAGGTATTGCAACGTTTAACAGCTTGTCATCTATTTAAAAGGAACGTGGACACGGATATCATACGTCTGTTTCATAGGTGATTGAATACATAACGTTTCCTGTTGTAACCATGTTATTATGCAACACCTGTTGATTCCCATATATCCTATACTTTAAATATGTTTATGAAGCTAATTGTATTGTCATATGAAAATAATTCTGATGTTTATCCAGACTGGCAGACAGATACACAGAAAAATGAGAAAAACAGTTCACAGCTAAACAATGGCTGAATTTTCACACGCATTTTTGAGTCGACTCAGCGTCTATTTAGGACTGTGCAAGGAGAACCTTAGGCCACTCAAGTAGCTTTTTCTAGAATGAAAATACTATCTAAGCAGACCCAAAGCCACATCCACACACGCACACAATTGCAAGGCTCAGAGTCGACTCAGGAAACGCGTGTCTGAGTAAATCAGGCCACCATCTTTGGCCATGGGTGGTAAAGCGAGCAATGACATAAGAAAAGCGCCCCCACCTGTTCCGTACATGTGGTACTTGAACTGCAGACAGTAACCGGCAGGACTGGCACTCTGTGTCGGTGTGCGCAGGCGCGCGGCGTCACCCTGGGTACGGGAGCCAGACGTCTCGATGAACATGTAGTGACCTTGAGTTCGAAAGAAACAGAGAAAAAAACCTTATGTTTCAAATCGCATGTGGCGTATTCTTTAGGCCTAGGTCCCATTTCCAAATGGGGACCCTGCCGGGATGTTTTATTGATTATGGAAACGAAAAATAAAAGTGTTTACCAAGGAATATGCACAAATTATGCTCATGACTAATTTTGTTTACGTTCTGTGTGTTTTGTTGCCTTTCATATCATATCATTCGTTTCCGAAAGCTACCCGACCGGGCCCTGGGTTGGGAATTGGGACCTAGGCCTTAGGCCTTGGTCACATTTTCAAACCGAGGCCCGGTCCGGCAGCTTTCGGGAGCGAAAAGAATAGTATAAAATACACAAGATGTCAAAATAGGATTCGTGGGCATGATTTGTGTACATTTCTAGGTACACATTCTAATTTGACGTTTCTTTAAACATCCCGGTCGGGCCATGGTTTGAAAATGTGACCTAAGCCTTTCCCAGGCCAGTCAAGTATCGTCCTGGGAAAGACAGTAATGGCAATAAGGACAGACTTTTGTTAAGTCATTATCAGAATTGATGACCGAGTAATCTTTGATCGTACAACTAGCTAGTTTGCATGTTGAGTTAAGTAATAGTAAACTGATTTACCCACCTGACCCGGAGACGTCAGTGGTGGGCCCGGTGGAGCTGGAAGGAGTGGTGCCGGTCTGACGGGTCCAGTCGAACTGGTCATCTCCGTCCTGGGTAAAGCCACACAGGTCCGCGTCAAAGCTACAGCTGAAGGCCGTAGGGACTGGAAAAACACGAAGAAGTCCGTCCTTATTCAAACATCATTTTCATTTATTCATATTCATATATTCATTTCAGAAGCAACCATGAAATTTAAATGTATTTAAAAGTAACTAGTTGTATCCTGTCAGCTAGTGTGTCTGCGTTTTTGTTCATTCTCAATCACCTTATTCCAGTTTTAGACAAATAGTCATACCCTTGGTTGAAGTCAGTTTCAATAGAAATGGTGTGTGTAAAAATGTGTACCTGACTTCTATTGGAGAGGTAAAAGAAAAGACTACCTTTACCTTCTGTCTGTATTATAATCTATTAAAGTTACTAACTTGAGTGCAGTACTAGTGCCACATTGTCCCCGTCTGTATAGACAAGCAAAAAAAAAAGTGGTGTGACAGTTCCTAAATGTAGGAATCTAATGAGCGTGGTGATATGTCCTGCACCCACCGGTGGTGTACTGGATAACATAGCCCTGTCCGTTGACCGAGGCGTCGGAAACAAACTCGATCATGAGGCGGTCTCCCGAGGACGTGATGGGAGCGGGGCGGGTCGAGCCGCACATGGAGGCCAGCACAGGGGACGACGTGTCCTCGCCATCGTAAACCTGAAAAATGAATAACACATACATTATGTCAAAAGATGCGTCCGTTTTTTAAGTTGTCCGTCCTGCGTTTATATGCCGAGGGATAGCTTGACACGGGCTTAGGTTATCCATCTATTCTGGCATTTGATAACACACATTAGAAATAAGTGTGGAATCGTGATGTGTGCATGTCCTGTTGTATACGGTTTATTTAATTTTACTTGAATGAAACATGAGTAATACAGTCTAACCCTCATGACGTCATATCCGCACGACGTGTGGCTCTCGACGTCGAACGTCTGGAAGCTAATAGTGACGGTGCTGCCGGCGGTGGCGTTGACCAGGTAACGGCAGGTCGCTGCGTCCAGGTAGTTCCCGGGGTACATGGGGGAGGTGATCTCGCCGAAAGCACCGCCGAAGTAGTACTGCCCGCAGTCGGGGTGGATGCCAACTATGAATCAAAGGAAAGCAAATTATACATGTTGTAAGCGTGGAAAACCTTTGCATAGTTCATATTTTACAATATGAAAAGTGATTATTAGACAAAACTAGACTAGCGCTAGCGACCATTACATAGTTATACATATATATATATATATATACTCAGCCCATCCTCAGTGCTGATGATACACATAAATGGTTTGATTCTTTGCTCTATGACATCTATGCTTTCCTCTTCAGATGTAAAATATATTATGGCTACCTTGACAGGGCCAGGGACAGTCTTGTGTTTCCACGCTGTGTCCGGTACAGCCGTTCGGGTCGGAGCAGAAGCGCTGGCGGGTCTTGGTGCAGGTGTCGTCACACGGGCTCCACTCGGTCCAGTCACTCCAGCCGACAGGCATGTCTGGGAAGAGAGACGTAAAAGGCAAGAACATATGCCCTCCTATACAATATGATGTGTACATACTGTTCTTAGCCGAATTTCTATAGAAAGAATACGAGCACTAATTTGGCAAAGTTTTCACTTTGCTGTTACAGGCGAGAGCAGAATTGAATGGTCAAAAACGTCGAGGTCTTTCACTGTCCTGACCATCTCTCTCAATGGGATCTGCCTAGGTCTTACCATTTGTTTTGCTCCATGCCATATCCCAGTTTTTAAAAAAAACGCATGCAAATCCCGTTTGAAAACATCTCTACTCACGGCAACTGTACAGAGTGTTGAGCTTGGCCACGTCGGTGTCGCTGAAGCCTGACCTCTGACCCAGAGACGGCGCGCCGCTGACGCGCGCCACGATGGTGGGGCTTCCGTTGGAGCTGAAGGCCGTGGCGCTGTAGTGCATCACGGAACCGTAGTCATAGTCCACACCCAGCCCCGACACGTCAACCTCCGAGTACCTGTTGAAGTTGTGCTCCTTACCTGGACAACGCCAATGCATTATTATGTTAAGACATGCCGTGCAATACCAAGTGACACCAACTAATATGAACTTTCTTTTTTATCATGTGCGACGAAGAAGCTGCGGTGTAAAGAAATGTAGTTTCCTGGAGTAAGGAACGACTTGTCTTCCTGAGTGAAGTGTAGTTTCCTGCATTTTGAGTGCCTTTAATCTTCCTGAAAGAAATGTAGTTTCTTGGAGTTTGAGTGCCTTACCTTCCTGAATGTTCTCCCACTGGATGATGACCCAGTCGTCCCTGTCGAAGCGGGACTGCTCGTGCCAGAAGCCGGCGGCGTGCATGAACTCGTGGATGGCGATGCCTATGTAGACACAACCGTTCCCGAGGGACAGGTCCTGCCGACCGCCCTGCACACCCACGTAAGACCAGCATCTGGAAAAAATGTTGAACATTATAATATATAGATAGTCTCCTTCGGTCAATATATTTGACCATGGTAAAATCCTAATTGATATCAGACCTCAGCTTCGAATATGACTAAACAGTCCAGAATGGCAGCTGCAGTCTCTGAAAGCTGACCCAGGTCTGTTCCAAAGTTCTTTTCTGAGGATCCGCTTTTTTCTGCCATGCGCATCGGTCTGGTTTCTCCCAATTTTAGCTGCCAGGATAGTGTCAGTCTCCAGATGGATCTGCCATTTGCAAGTTTCTGCCAGTATTCTGTGTTAACGTTAATGTTTATGTCCCTCTTTGGACAGTATACAATTTGTTTTCCGTGTGCATCATATACTCTGTGACCGTTATAACACTTATTGCACGAACCCACGACGCGCCAAGAGCCGGAGCAAAGACTTGCTCAACCGCTCCATAATTGATACTAAACCACACGATAATACGTTGTAAGTGCCACCAGATGGAGAGATCGAGATAAACCCTTACCCTGATCCCTTCTGGACGTAGAGATAGTCTGTCTCAGTAGTTCTCGGGACGAAGGAGATGCAGGTGCGGACCTCGTACTCATTCATTGCCTGCTGGATCACAGACTGTTCAGAACTCGCTGTAAAAAATATCATTCATAAATATCTATTAGGAAAAACTTTCTGACAGTCTGACAGTAGAAAGATGATTGGCCATGTCATGAAGGTCATGTTACATGTCATGTCATATGTGAAGATGATAAAGGAGAATATGATAAAGAAAAATAATAAGCCATACGGTCGGAAAGGGTAAAAGAATATAAGTGCTTTCTATGTAGTTTTATTAACCAGATATAAAAACCACAAACATCAGTGTGGTTATATTGTGTTTTTAAACGCGACTCTTCTGTCGATGTTATGTCACTTGCAGGGCTATGGCTACAACAGAATGCTACATGGCGCCATATTTACGAGATATACATGTATCTAAGGAGAACAGTCTGTCTTATTTACGTAAAGTAGCTCTGAAACTGTCTTACAAAAATCTCCAGCTTTGAGCTCGTAGGGGATGACCCTGGATGCCCAGACCTTGGAAACATCACGGATTCCGTTCCTAGAAGTCTGCGAAAGAACAGAGGAAAATCTGATATGCTTCCTGATACGCTTAGTGACCAATAGATTTTCTCGATCTAGTGACTTTCAATCAGTCCCGACAGTTACTCACAACACTGTAAAGTAACTAAGGCTGTTTTTACGGATAGAAATCTCATAAGATGGTCGATCGCTGGTCAAGATAGGTCGTGATATATCTATGCATGCTTACCGCAGTTTGTGGGATGTCACCCTCAAACATGTTCGTATCTGAAGAGAAAAAAAATCATTTGTTTAACAAAAATAAAGGACTTTCACTACATGAATGCTTCATAATGTTTCAAAGAGGATATTCAACATGTTTGGATTACAAAACTAAGAAAATTGACGAAGTTTTCATCCTCCCTGAGAATGCTAAGTTTTAGGCACTTTTAGTCCATAATACGCTCGTAGCTAGACTTTTCCCGTGTGTCATGCAAAGGCCGTCACCAGCCAATCGGATTACAACTTTGTGAACCTTTTAACGTAATAAAATCTCCCAAACCCACCACTGTTGGCTGATAGAATCTTGTCCATCACGGTTTCCTCTGTAGAAAAAGCAACAATGGGAAAAGATGTCATATGTTGTAAGATTCTTTCTACTTCCAATTTTTCGTACTCCAGGCTAGCCTAGCCGGGTGAAGTATATAACGTGGTTCACAGAATTACATTTGTAAATGTACAATAAGTGCTTGCTATGTATGTAGGAGTTAAAGTTTCTATGTCGCAGGCATTTTCATAACCTTCACCTTTACTAAGTAAGCACCTCTTACGGCACAGACACTCTTCATACGCCCACTTTAGAACAGAGCGACGGCTACGATTTGTAACATGAGAACCGACGCTGCTGTCACAGATGGTAAAGAGTGGTCCTGTCGGATGATTTTACAACCATGGCATGTAATAGATGTTATAAAACAGTAAAACTTGAAACCCGGAGATTGTAGTTCCTTATTATATAATCTATGCTAAACAGCTACTCTTGTATGAATCTACTAGCCAGTGGCGCCTGTCAACGTTGTGTGTTAATGTAATGGGAGTTACAAAAACAAGTATTTTGTACCTGTACGACCCCTGACTTCCTGCAAACCGGCATCACGGTCACGTACAAGGTTGAATCAAGGTTGGGTCAGCAAAGCAAGGAAACAAAAGAAAACAAAGCAATTGGCAAAACAGCGAAAGAAAAAGAAATGATTTGAAAGTAGCCTGGAATGTTTTACGGCAACTTGAGGCATTACAAATTTCTGCTCTTAAAGCATAACACGGAATATGACATATTTTGTAAACTTGCCCCAATGGAGGCTCACCTGAATTTACATAAATGGCCAAGATGTTAACAATGCGTTTCAAGAAACAGCTTCGTGGAATAACTTTGAGTAACTTTCAATTTGTGGCCTGCCAATTCTTAAAACGTACCAATAAACTACTGTACTTTCGTACCACCGAAGGCTTAAAACGATCACTCAGGTGTGATTGTACATAAACCATTTTATACTCTTCAAAATTACGAAAGGTCTGATTTCTGATTTTGTTTACATATAAACATCCAACACAAAACATTCAATATAGCAATAAATGAATCATCTAAACATGTTGAAAAGGCACCTACCATGACAGGAAGACCAGTGCAATGCACAGCCAGAAGAGCCACGGCGAAAATTGTCCAGATGCCCATGATTGTCGTTACAGTCGACCTCAGGATACGGCGTTTTTCTGGAACGAAGTGGCTCTATCTAGCAGGCCTTTTATACCCTGTGCTCATGTATAAAACCCTTGATAGTGTACATAAAGATAAGCCTTGAGAGATGGTGTAGGAAATTACCGCGATCGTTTACCAAGAAAGAGTGTTTTTGTTGTTTTAAGTTTATTGCAAACAGATACTCTGAAGTGCTGTTTTCCCAGGATCTGTCCCTAGATAACCTACAATATAAAACACAAGTACACTCATGTAGCGTGAGTTCCACAATATAACATAAGCACACTCACGTAGTGTGAGTAGATTCCACAATGATCAATACATGATATGTTGCCAGAACGTTACTGAAATGTACTGTATCAGATCCAACTCAATTGGCTTTTATATTCAATCCTAGAAGATGTTTTTATTTCTTGGCTTGGCATCGGTAGGTCACACTTGGCGTGGTCCTGAAATACACCAGTCAGAAAGAAATTTCTCAATAATACTCCAATGTTTTACGGGTCTACCGAAAGTGCAAAAAGGAACGAAAAGGTACGAAAAGGCACGAAAAGGAACGAAAGGGAACAAAAAGGAGCGAAAAGGACGACAAGGAACGAAAGAGAACAAAAACGAACGAAAAGGAAAGTACCGAGAGTGCAAAAGGAACAAAAAGGAACCAACTGTGAAACAAACTGAAATAAAATCCATGGGAATGTAAGACGACGGTACTGTGGGTGCCAAAAGTGTTTGCGTGGCCAGATTAATCTCTCGATCTCGTTGATCTGTATTTATCTACTAGTATTTCCGCGCGCGTACACGTGCACTTTCCCGCCAGTTCGCCGACATGCTATCCATGTAAACAACATTCACCCAATCAGAGTTTCCGGGCAATCAGGGCAAACTGCCTGTTAGTTTGTCATCGTTCCTTTTTATCTCCAACCGGAACCTACTAGAAGTCAATGAGAAGGCTGTGGAACGTTATAACCACATTAACAGGTATATGAACATAGATATGCATGGTCTTATCTTGGTCTCATCAACTTTGCAACGTCCATTATTCTATGGAACCATTTGGGCTTTAGGCATTTCGTGGAACAAGCCGAAAAATGCAAAAATAAAACACGTTTCATATACATTTGCCACTAACAGTACCGTTTCCTTATATTATATTCCCATCGATTTTATTTCACTTTGCTTCAATCTTCTTCCTTTTCGCACTTGCGGTACTTTCCCTTTGATTCCTTTTCGTTCCTATCCGTTCCTTTTCGTTCCATTTTGCTCCCTTTCGCTCCTTTTCGTTCCCTTTCGCACTTTCGGTACCCCGGTTAAGCTGATGACTGTAAGAGCCATTTGCAAGGTTCTCACACATATGGTACTTGAAGATGTGGCGCGCTCAAAACAAGTGGTCGTTATCAGGACTTGAAGAGGCCATTGCTTGAGCAAACAAAACACTTTCCCTTGGCAGAATCGACCACTGTAAATAAAAGAAATCTACAGCTTTCAGAAAAGCATGACCATGCTTAAGTAATATAACCAGTTATATAACGGCGTCAGATACCTGTTCCCTCATCATCACATAATGGTTCGAGCTACCAGTGCATGTTCATTATCTTCAAGCAGATAAAGGAGAAGATCATAAAAAAGTAAAACCATCATGTTGAAATCAGATAAAATCATTTTATTATCTTATTACAATAACAGTATTTTTGAGGTACAGGATTTCTGAAAGGACGAACTCACATCGACCGTTTTATGATCACAAAGATACAAACAGTTAGTTGTTGGACAACCCAGTACGATGATCCCAGCAAACGTATTGACTAGAAAATGCCACATACCCAGGAAAACATCATGTGGCAGTCCCTCTCAATTAGGAGTTAGACTCATTGGCGCATGAGTTGCGTAAGACTACCCGTAATGCAACATTGCATTAGTATACGTAATGAATGGTTATGATCAAAATAGTATGACAACTGCAAAGTGGCTTACAAAAAGGAACAATGGCACATCGAGGCGGGGTAAAGCAACTTATTTCAAGCAAGCAAGCAAACAAACAAACAAACAAGTAAACAAATAGACTGAGGTATTTCTTGATTACCTTTTGATGTTAACAGTACATTGGCGCCACACATGAATACAACACCTACAATCTTATAAAATCTGTCTTTCTAGAAATGTGGCGATAATCATAAACCAAGTATTTTATGTACACATCTGTCGAGCTGACGACCTTTCCTGGTATCACCACCGCAGTGAGTAGGTCGTGGCAGCCAACAGGGACACGAGCAGGGCCCAGGACACGGTCGGGACACCGGAACCGGAAACTGCAGAGATAGGGAACATGGGAAAATTTATATGGTTTTATAGTTGGATAACTCCGTCATATACGCTCCCCCATTGTATACTCTACATAGATGATGTAAACGTGATGATTACCCTGAATTATATCCATCTATCGGCAATGAAGGTTAGGCATCCTGGTAATAAGATACGTCAAACAGCAGTTACTCAAGCAGTTCCAAAATCATATCCAGTTGCTTGAGTAACTGCTTGTTGGATTATATCTATCTACATATCTATCTATCTACATATCTATCTATCGCATGAAAAACATTATCTAAAACACTACTTATGAATATCATAACAACGATGTGTGGCATTGGCTATTCAAACAAAGGAGAAGCTATAATCATTCAAACATCATATCTCGGACTTTAAGAATTTCTGACATGACGAATGCCTACCACAGCGAGCTATGCAGATCTCATTGGCTGAGACGATGGGCGTGGCCTCGTGCTTGGTGATTGACAGGTCGCCCTGATTGAAGGTTCCGCCTTGCGCGAAGAACATGTGGAGACAGTTGTCGGCAAAGGACAGATCAGAGTCGTCACCTGATGGCAAGAAAAAGAAATGATTGTAATTGTCTTGATATGAAAGATGAAGACAAGACAAATGTAGGTACGCTTCACATAAATATAGCACTATCGGGACATAGATATTTTCAGGTCTATGATACGAAGACCTTCAGACCAATGCTAACTTTCCAAAATTTTCAAATGCAAGTTGACAAAAATAAGGCCTAGCACTAAAACAATTGAACAAAATAGCACAAAAAGCTGTCTGTGAGGATAGTGCTGCACCTGTTGCCCGTGCACGTGTAAACTTGATGCGGAGGACCCCGTCTATGTACGATCCTTCCTTCCCTTCCAGGTCGTCAGAGTCATCCACACCGACACCTGTGGTGGACTTGGCAGACAGCCATCTGCACATGGTAAGAAAAGAAACAAGCGTAAGCTCACTTTTATCTAGGATGTGATGTAGGAGACAAAAATAGAAATGAAACGCCTGGGACGTTTCAGAAGGTACGAGTATGGAAAATGTATACAAGGGTGTACAAGGCACATAAGCTGAACTAAAAACGATGTCCTCACTGTACTCCAAGAGGTACCAATTTGCTCTCTGGTCATAAAAAAAATCGAAGACAATTATCTTGCTTTTCTTCTGGTTGTGCCCCCATGGCTGATTTATTACTGGTATGGCTTTTTCTATGATATAGCATTTTCTTCGTCACCTGTCCGTGATGGTCACAGTCCCATCGTCGTTCCACCATCCCACCACTGCATCAGCGTCGGTCTAGCAATCAAACGAGAAAATAATTCACATGAAGGCCAAAGGCAACATTATATGATATAAATCTATATTGACTATAAACTATCATTCTTAATTTAACAGACTGAGTACGTTCATAAGAAGGAATGTAACAAAGCAAGAGCACAAGACATAGAAGGGTCACAAGAGCCTACCATTGACTGGTCTGTGGAGAAGCCCAGCCCGATCCATCGGTCGCTGGTCTGTCTGCCCATCACGTCGAACATGATCTTGTCTGTGGTCTCGTCGTACCACCAGCTGGCGGAGTAGTCACAGGCCGTGCCCTGGCAGCCGTCAGGGCTGCTGTAACTACCCAGGCACTCTGTGGAGCCCGAGGGGCTGTCGGGGTTCTCTAGAATGAATGGAGACAGTGTGGTATGTGATCCACTGTTCCAGTCAGCCTGAAAATTTTTTCTATCTCCTGAATTTTGAATGGAAATCTTGTCGAAGGCGTGAAGATCCAAAGGGGTTCGGGGACATGCTCCCCAGGAAAATTGTGAAATCTTGACCCTCTAAAATACTTTTTCGTTTATTTTGAGGGAAAATATTGCGGGTAGACTCGGTTTGGTTTAATCCATATTTTTACATGCTCGATGGCGGA